>NC_041342.1:21135664-21243164 GCF_004354835.1 Perca flavescens
GTGGGGCTTTTTGTATTGTTGGCATGACAACCTCCAAACCAATGCCCATTTAGTCGCTCATTGTCTGTTTGAGGCCTTCGCTCAGAGCAGCAGGCATGTGCAATTTGGCTCCAATTTTTGACAGATTGCACGCTAAACAAGGCAGCGTGGAGCATCCCAAAGGTTAATTCTGTCAGCAGGACACATGGAGAATGAGGTCTTTATCTATGTCAGATTGTATTGCACATGCTGTTATTTAACTGTCTGGACAGTAGGTCACTTCATTTTTAAATAGTTTTGGCAGTGAACAAAGGATGCATTCACTATTCAGAGAGGATCCATGTGTTCCTGATATTTTGGTTTGATTTTTTAGTATGCTATAAATGGACAGCATTTATATAGCGCTTTTTTAGTCTTAACGACTACTCACAGCGCTCAACCATTCACACACACATTCATACACTGGTGACCAAGACTGCCATACAAGGTGCCACCTGCTTATCAGATAAACATTCATGCACATTCACACAACGATTGCACAGCATCGGCAGCAATTCAGGGTTCAGTGTCTTGCCCAAGGACGCTTGGACATGTAGACTACAGGGGCCAAGGATGGAACCGGCTTGGTAGACAACCTTTATAAAGGATGTACAAGTTGTTACCAATGGTCTATAAATGGTTAAAATATGTATTAATGTTTATAGCTCAGTAATAAGCCATTAATAATGATAACTTTTGGGTTGCTAAGTGGTGAAAATCAATATGAGTGGTGTGAATTTTCACAACCTGGCAATCCCAAACCCCTACTTAGATATTACTGATCTATAAAGCATTAATAAATGATCTATTAACATTAAAAAAGCTGTTACAGCTGTTATTAACCTACCTAAATACCTTAGAAAGTACAGCAATTTAAAGTATGTCTGGCCAAACAAATTCAAATTGCACAGTTTAAATTATGAAAGTTAAAATTTAAAGGCGCACCAAAGAAATTTGTTAGGGGCTCGGGTATGGGTGCTTGAGTTGAAGGTACTTTAGTTGGAACTATGGCATAAAAAAGCAGGTGATTTTTCAACCTGGACAATCTTTGAAATTGGTCCAGTATTAAGCAGCAGTGAAACAAGCTGAAATTACTTTAATAGGCAATTGCGAACCTTGATTTGACATTGACATGCTCAGGTTATTATTCTAAGTGTCTTATGGAACAACATTATGGAAAGGATCCCTTCAGATATAGACCTTTTTGTTTAACATGAAACGGCCCCGAAATTGCTATCGCCAGACCCACCAGACTCCATGTAAATAAACAGTAATTTTATCATCGTAAAACATACTTCATTCAAAGTCGAGAGAAACAAAATATAAAACCATCAAAACCTGTCTTGGAAATATGGGGGGAAGGTTCTAATTCAAGTATTTGGCTTAATGTAGCATGTATAATGGTACTGCTTAGAAAATATATTTAGACACTTGCATGTATAGTTACTTTCTTGGTGTCATTGTGCATGTTTGCTGTCTTTAAGAAAATGAAAATAAAAGGTTAAAAAAAAAAAAAAAAAAAAAAAAAAAAAAAGCTGTCTTGGTTTGTCATTCAACTGTTCCAACAATCACCATTCTGGTTTGCTTGAAAAAAAAAACTTAATTCACCTATTTACATATAAAATATGCTTGCTCTATACACGGTAAAAGTATTGTTTATATGCCCAAATATTTACATTGCAGCCCAGTTTGCTGCTGCCATTAAGGCGTTCTCGCTCAATACCAATTTTCAAGATTTTTGTTCACATTAGTCACTTAGACATCAATGCATGGGGAAATGGGGTCCAGGCTGAAAAATACCAAAATTACCATTTAACCTAATGAAAATTCTCACCTAAATCTGCAGCTCCCCTTGGCTTTATAGAGCTTTATAGCTAGTTTCACTTTATTGTTTAGCTGTCCAGCCCTCAACTCTACTGCTTTATAGCACACGAGAAGCCCCGTGGTTAGGAGCAGAGAGTAACAACGGTGCTTTTCAGGTGTTGCGCTAATCACTCCGCCCAAGTAGCAGTGCTTTGCCTTCTGAGAATATAGTTCCCAGTATGTATACAGTTAGAAGATGGATGTGTCTCATGTGACCTTGCTATTTGTACACGCTGTGACTATACAAATCACAACATGTAAATAGGAACATGTTTTTTTTCCCCCAATCTCTTTATTGTTATTTCCAAGTTAGTGATATTTGCATAAACAAAGTGTTAAAAGTACAGATAAGTGATAACAAAAAGGAGCTTTACACCCATTTATTGGACCTTCCACACACCTGTCTTCAGGTTCCTATAGCCCACCCACAAAAAAGAAAACAAGAACCCAGCACTCGCGCACAAACACATTGGCATTATTTTGTCAATTATTGGGAGCAGTAGGCTAGATGGAGATGGTTACCTCCAGGATCTGGGCTAAATTAGGCTAGCGGTGGGGGCGTCAGACAGAGTTACGACACACACGGAGATGAGAAGGGTATGTATGGACTTATCTAACTCTGGGGGATACGGTGAATAAGACAAAGTCCCAATAAGTTGGCGTGTTCCTTTAAACATTTAAAGAGCCAGATATTTCCCTCAGGAGTTGGTAGAGACCAAACATTGAGCTAAAAGTGGATATTGGAGTTACATTCAGGTGGACACAAACACAACTCCAAGTTAATGATAATGTTTCTCCATAACTGTGCTGAATGTTTGAATAAGCAACTGTTTGCTAACAAGTTCAACATATAAGCTTAGGTCAATGTTGTGTTCTCAACTTGTTATAGCTGCCACTAAGTGGTCAAAAAACAGTTATTACAGATTTAATGTATTGGCCATACATGATATTGTCACATAACACTTCTGGCAAATATTTGCTCTATCTCCCATTCACTTCAATTGAACGGGAGACAGTGTCAACATGACACTATTTCACACCTAAACTTCTTTTACTCTTCTAATCGAACATAGGGACAGTTTCAGCAAATATGACAGAAAGTTAGTTTTATAAGGCTTACCTACTGCACCTTTAATGGGACACTTTTCTCAGCTGCAGTCTAAAGGGTGGGAGGGTGAATTTCTACATATAAATATAATATATGGATTTCTGGTGCTTTTAAACAAACAAATCTATGTGCAAAAAACCCCACATCTGTCTACCTCTAAAGTGACTGCAGATCGGTTTGATATCCAAAGGACTTCCTGCACATTGATCCCCAGTGTTCAGATTTAACTGTCAGCTGAGTCCTCAGACAGCAGCTGAAAACAAAAACAATGCAAAAGAGAAAATGAGAGGCTTGTCTCATCTGTTTAGTCAAACACACAAAGATTTGGGAACACAAGGGGAAACTGCTCTAAAACAATCTGACAGAGACACCTAGACAGCCGACGCTGTATTATTCATCACAGCATGCTCTCTTTATTTTTTCTCTTTTTCAATCACAGTCAAATGTCAGAGCAAATATTCTAAAGCAGCTTCATCTAAAGAGGTGGTTTGTTTAATACTTATAGAAGTCAGACAGACTCAGTATACGTCAGAAACCCTGGACTAGCTGTCACCCCTGTTTTAGCCAGAAAAATTATTTTGGTTTTCCCACCAATGAAACTTGCAACAAGCATCCTGCAGTATCTATTCATGGATCAGCATTTTTTCTGCTGGCTCCACCTGACTCAAAGCAATAAAGATAATGGCCCATTAAAACGTTTTTACAGGTCGGAAACCAATTTATAAGAATAGGTGACTTTCATTTTTTTAGATAACTGGTGTGCCCTGTCAAAGACACAATAATCACTTTGGGTCAGCAGATGTTTCCACAGGAGTTATATATAAAGCTATAAACCATGGTCAAAGGAGCACAACCTGGCAGGGAGAGGTACAAAACAAACAACTAAACAGAAAGAGCAATGGAAAGTGATAGCTAGGCTGTCACAACAGACATTCTGGAAGAGTAGCTTAGCTAGTATGGCTGAAGGGGTGGTTTATTAAACCCAGCGGGTCGCCGGCGAGCAATATTACGAATCCCGCAATGGCCACGCCAAGACCCGACATTCAATAGCATCTATTGACCAGGCGTCCATGAGAACGCAAGGTAACGTAACCCCATTTGTACAGGTCCTATCCCCTGACCAATCGGCTATCCTAACCTTAACCACTCAAGGTGAAATGCCTAACCCCAACCAATCGAGCTGCTTCGTAGGGCGGGTCTGTAATTTTGCCACCGGCGACAGTTCCTTCATTTTATAAGCACAAAGCATGATTCATAATGGTAACGTAAGTGCTCATGCTAATGAACAAAAGAGATGAGAAAATCATGACGATTCCCTACCTGTGAGCTGGTCCTAAATGCTGAATCTGGGTCCATTCCTGGCTTATTTATGTTCCTCTAGTCTGTTCGTGTCCACCAATCAAAGTTTTGAATATCGTCATGTGGAGTCCATTGCTAAGTGTATGCTAACTGTCTGCTAACTTCTTCCCAAAGTTGTTCTGTCTGAAAAAATACTGTGCTTCTCTTCCTGCACCATGTTGCTGGGTATGCTTGTTCTCTGTAGGTTGCTGGCATTGACATATATATAATGGACCAATAGACCCCGTTGCTCTGGACGGAGACCAGTGAAGGCTATTAGAAGCACTTTTCCGGTGATCTCTTTCTTTACTGCGCAGCCTCCAACTGACAGAGACAACGTAAATGTGACGTGAGCAACGTGTCTGAAAGTTGTAAGTCATCTGGTAGCTGTGCCAAGAGAAATCTCAATCATTTCCAATCTTATAGAGACGGAGAGTGTAGGTATATGTAAGGAGATAACATAAGCACAGGCTAATTATTGCTAACTAACATGCTAGTTAACATTAGTAATTAAACCTAAACATCTCATGTAAGTCGAAACTGCCTGCGAGCTTCTCCTGTACTATACGGTAATTCCTCTACTGTGCGACAGTAAGTCACTTGGTTATGACACAATCGTTAGCCTATTTTTACAAAAACGTCTGCTACGGAGCCATAACGTGAGGTACAAAGTAATGGAGCCTTTTATACATTGTCGTGTTTCTTTAGAAATAAACAACGGACAAATAGAGTCTTTAAACGCTTCAGATGTAAAGTTATTCACAGTCAAGTGACGTAAAAAAAAAATGGCGGTCAGTGGAATGCTATCAAGAGGTGATTGCTTTGTAGCAACAAAATGGCGCCATCGTAGGTTCGCGTTCTGAAGCGAAGCTTACCCCCTTGGTTGCTGGCTACACAATGAAAGTATCCCCACCTTTTCACGTTTAGTTTTCATCCCGGGACAGCTCCCGATTTAAAGCAAGCGCTCCCAGTGTGGAAGGCCAATGGGGTTATGTCTCTGCGCAGCCATGTTAGAATGAGAGGTCTTTGGCTATCAACACGTCAATCGTGACGATTGTAGCCAATCAAAAGCAAACAGTCATTGAAACTATGTTAAATCAACATTGCGTTGTCAACATTAAGTCATTGAAACAACTTTAAATTCTGATGTTGATTCAACACCATTTTAATTTAATTTCAATGGTATTTCAATTATTAGGAATATTGAAACAATGTTGAAATTTCAACTGAACTAAGGATCAACGTGATTTCAATGGAATTTCAATCATTCTTAAGCCATAGAAAAGTATTGCTAGGCATACGAAAATGTAATGCCCTAAATTAAATATAATGAATATCCTGCTTTATCTACAGCCAGGATGTTAAAAAGTGATGGAACATTTGAAAGCTTGTATGCCTATAGCCTAGCCTAAAACACTGACCATACCACACTGTTTAAGGTAAAAACAAATTCATTTTATTAGCCTCTTATTTCATTATTTGTCCTCTTTAGCATAGTTACAGTTCATGGTCCTCTGACGTCTGACTGGTTTGTCGTCCAGTCCATCCTGCCGGTCTGATGCATAGCGCAGCAACTGTTGCACAGCCTGGGCAAAAGTAAACTGGTTGACGGCGGCTGTCCCCATCTGCTCTGTAATAGCATCTAAAACAGAAAATACAAGCACAATGCAAAAAAATTACACACTTGGAAACAAATTCACTAGGCCTAGTATTTTTCAATGATCGGATATAAGGCAATTTGTCCAGTGTTGTAGGCTAGCCTATCATGTTTTCCCTACATTCAAATCACTTTTCAAAATTGAAGGTTACCTTTTTACTTGCTTCAGTCCCTCCGGCAGGTGATCTCTTTTCTTCCCTCTCCGCCTGGCATTTTCCTCTCTACAAACACATTACAACACAATTAGAGCAACAAATACTGTCACATCCTTGTCCAAACATCAGTTCAAAATGGATTTTTAGGCTAAGGCTAGTGCTAGCTAACGTTAGCTAGCATTAGCTAACATGACCAAATTCTAAAAGTTGTCCTCAGCAAAATCCAAAAGCTATAATGCAACTACAAATGGAAATTCAGTCATATCCAATAATTTCCTTGCCAAAACATTTCCAACTTCATCTGTAACATATTCTAAGACTGTTACTGCTAGCTAACGCTAGCTAACATTAGCATTGGGATCAACAGCAGCACATTGTCAGGATAAGCCCGTCCGCTGATACTATCTAAAATTGAAACTATTAAAACACATTAATGAGCCATACTGTTGCATTGGTTGACATGTCTTCATTACAATTAAAATGGGCACTGTAGTTTATTTTGAGTCAATCCCACAGTATCCAGATGTTTTAGGAAAGATTTAGGAAGGAAAGATTTTTTAAATATTTCCGTTTTCAGTACTAGGAACGATAAGAGTGAGCGGCACAGACACACCAGCAAAGCGTTAAAGGACTAATTCATTGTACACTTTTGTCTAGGATTTGTTGACAGAATAATGTCAGCCCTATTTTTTTAATTCTTCAAATTCAAAAGACTAAAATCCATGTTTAAGTTATTTTTTTTTTTTTTTTTTTTTAATAAACACTTTCAGCTCGCCTCCTCAAAGGTTTAAGAAACCTTAAAGCTGCCTCATCAAAGGCTTTAGTTCATAAACAGCAGCAGAGGTAGTGCCACCTACAGAAACTTAAACTTTAATCTCTGAAAATGTCACACATTAAATTTAAAGTGGTCTAAGACTTGTCCTTCTCCATCTTGGCTTCGAGACATTGACAGAATTTCAGCGTGACTTCTATTTCACAGAGGTCACACCCTTTCTTGCTGCAGCCCACATCAGACATTAAAGCGGAGTGCAGTGTTTAGAGAGTAGCAATGTGTGTGTGTGTGTGTGTGTGTGTGTGTAAAATTTAATTATTCAGTAGTGGTGGGTTTCTCCTCTCAGGGCGGATGTAAAAGCAGAGCATTTTCTTCTTCTTCCCTCTTCTGACCTGCTCGATGCCATCAGCAGCTCCCAGAGTGCAGCTGGGCCGCATTAATTATTCATCGTTATATCTCTGTGAAAGGTATACGGAGACCTTCAGCTCTCTGCCTCTTTATCAGTCACTATTTCCAGCTCTCCCCTACAATCCCCCTCCTCTCCCTCGAGCCAATAAAGAGCCAATAAAAAGCTTTGAGTTCTCCAGTAAAAGCCCACAATTTTAAATTGACAGATTTAATTCTTGTGCTGTATTTCCTGCTCAGACGTGAAAAGCTGAAAATGTGATATTTGTCTCTATTAGTTGACAGCAACATCACACTCTAGAGGCTGCTGCACCTTAAACATATATGTGTTTTAGACTTTTTAATTTTCATTAAAGGGTTAGTTCACTTAAATTACTTCCATTTACCTCTAGTGGTATCTAGCCATGTAGATAGTTTTTTGCTTATTTGTCCAGGTATTGAGATATCCGTCTTTTGGACTGAGTTGACAAATACATGGGCCTTTTATTTTAGTCTGAAGCACACTTCTGAACATTTTTACCTGGACCCGATTTTCGAATCACTTCCTACAAGTTGATTCAATCTAAAATCTGTTCTGCATTCTTGACTGTACCAACTTCTTGCTTTGAAGGATGAGTCGCCGTCAAACACAGTCCTGTAGAACCAATGGACACGGTTAAAAGAAACCTAAAACCGCCAAAAACATGTAGTTTGAACACAGTGATTGCATTCAAAGTAATGACATTTACTGCTAAAAGAGATGAATGAAAATTATCTGCCATGATTTTCTTGTGTAGTTGTAAGGCAGGTCATGGACAGACCTTAATCATATGAGTTATTCTGGGGAGGCAATAAGACATTTTGGAGACATTTTTTAATGTTCAAACAAGATTGAATTTAACTTTAATCATATAGGTCTTTTCACAGCAGACACTTGTCACAAGTAGGAAAAGCACAGGTGTAAATAATAAAATAAAAGAAATCCATTTGCTTCAGTTTCAGGTTCCTGGTAATGTGCATGCTGGCTCACTTTGAGACTGTATTGACATTTGAATAGAACCGAGCCATTGTTGATGTTTTTAGTAACACCTGCGATTTTCCTGTTCCAAAATGCCGGCAGTAACCCTTTTAGCAGAAGTTTTATATGCAGATACATCAAAATGTTGTCATATAAAACCAAAATGATTACATAAAATAGCATAGACACAACTAAGGGCATTTTTAAATCAACTAGTCTAGATTTTTTTTTTCTGGTCTTTATCTTGCGTGACAAGATGACTATCATGAGTAAGGTGGCACATGTATGACCGTGATGCAACAGGATTTGACTTCTGGGAGGACACAATCTACTTATTCACATTCACTGTGTGTACTGTATGTGTGTGTCTGTCCTCCCTGACCCACTGTAATCCTGTGGTCTGCCTGCACTGTAATCCACACACAAACACACACACACAATCCAGCTTCAGTCACTGGAAAGAACACAAACTCAGTTCTACTGAAAGAGCATATAATATATCGTGAGTTGTATCTAACCTTAATCACGGAAAGATAATATAAAACATGACCAACAAACACACACACAAACAGAGATGAGCAGGAGGTCTTGTAAATACACATTCATGTTTATTACCATTTAGCATTTACATAAGACAATAGATCGTTAGACTTTTTTTGACATAGACTTTTCATTTAAAACATTCATATTTTTTTTCACAATCCCCTTTTCTTGTCAAAAGAAAAAGTAATTCATATCCAATAGTAACAACTGTACAAAGACAGCCTGGTACGTACAATAATTCACTTAAAATTCTTCTTATTTTAGTCAATGCAAATCATGTGACAACAAAAACAACAGCTCAAGAGTTCCCATCACGACAATATTTTCTCTTCCCTCCACAGCGGAGCCAAGTGATCACAAACGACTAGAGCTCGTATGTACATGCACTAAAGTGCTAGTGTTCAAAAGGCATGCAAATATTTGACTGATATTTGTACAACTGCCTTCCAAATATGCATAAGTTTGTTGTCACCCTTCTTCTATATGTTTACAGAGCCAAACCTTCATCCCCACCTAAAAATAAATACATTAGCATCAGAAATGACATCATGTGTCTCTGCTTCAGACCCGATGAAGCAGAAGTAGTTAGTTTTTTTGTTGTTTGCTTGTGTTGTTCTCCCTCTCCTTGAAACTAAACAGAAAAGTCAGGCTTCAAAGGCTGGCAACAAAACAAAACAGAGGATTTGCTCTTATTGAAAAAAAATAGTTTGAACATGAATTGATGCTGGACAACGTAAAAAAAATAAAAGTGTAAACAGGTGAGAATAAATGGTATAAACTTCATACAAATGCAACAGCTGACCTACAGTTTTCACCTGGAAAAGGTTCAGAATTGTGTATACATGTATATATATATTATAAATACATATGCGCACATGTGGGGTGATGAGTAACTCAAGTGTGTGCAGGCACCTCTTTTGGAAATGTAGTTGTAAAATCTTTCTTTGATGATATTACAGTACATCCAGTTCTTCTACAAAAAAAAGTTCTGGTTCCTCGATGGTCAGCTGGTGCTACTGGGTGGACCTCACCTCCCTTCAGGCTCCGGCTCTTGGGAGTCTCTAGATTTTGGGGAGTGTGGGGGGGGGGGGAGGGTTTTGAGGTACTGGGTCTTTTAGGCTGAGGTGGAGGAGGGTGACAGGAGGTAAAGGCGGCCTCACGCTGGCTCCTCGGCCTCCAGGATGGTCTTCCGGAGTCCCAGCGGCGGGAAGGTGAACCTCCTCTTTGAGCCCTCGCTCCACTTGGGGGAGGAGGAGGGGGAGCGGGCGGCCCAGCGCGAGGGGGGTCGGCGGTTGGCCGGGCGGGCCGGTCTCAGGAAGCAGGAGTCCAGGGGTGGAGCCACCGGAGAACGAGGCAGGTCCTGCAAATGACAAGGAGCTGTCAGTGAGGGGGGGGGGGAGCAAGGAAAGGACTATGGAATGTGTCAAAAAAGAAGAAGAATGTCATTTTATTAGGAACTTTTATTTCCCTATGATGATATTCCTATTGTTTGTGTGTTACCATTCTGTACACGCGTCATTTGAAATGAGTGGAGTACCAGTTCATTAGGTCCACCTGTACGATCTGAACCTGCAGTAGATCCAGATGAGGATTTTGTCATATGGCCGAGAGCTCCATAACAAACGAGTCGGTGGCCCAGGAGTTGAGATTTTTTTGTCAACTGTTTTTTTTCAAAAAGGTCAAGAAGGAACTGTCTAGATCACTAGACTAGACACGTTGAAGGTTTGTAGACGTCAAGGTTACAAATGTAACCATTGCTATAACAGAATTTCACTGACTACATCATAACATGTATTTAGGACCTGCTACAGTACACAATAGAAAATTCAATAAAAAACCTATAAAAAACTTCCATTTAAAAAAAAATATATTTTGACCTTCAAATTACCAAATAAGTAATTTTTGAGGGTGCAGTTAGAAGTGTAGTTGTATTAGAGTGCGTGATGCTCGGAAATATTTCTAATGTTCTGTTCCCCTTGTGTACTTAAACGAGGGAAACAACATTTTTGAGACAGCTTTAAATGGATTTAGTGCTGATAGCCCATACTGTATGAAGGGATGATGAGCAATGCAACAACTGTTAAATGTTAATGAAAAACGAACCTCGGGAAGTTCAACAAAACCAACTTAAAGCTGAAGTAAAATGAACCAATAAAATCCACAGCCACGCAGTGATGTACATGTTAACTTCTCAACTAACTCAAACTTTCCATGTGATCAGGTAAGCAAGGGGTCAATATACAAACACAACAGTCATTTAGGAATGCCGAGTTACTGCAGACACCAACATTTACCTGTGGACGGATGGATCGAAGGACCTAATGATCTAACTATGACTGATTGAGATTATCGGCTCCAAAATCAGAAGCAGGACACCACCACTTCAAGAACTTAAACAAGCTTGTGTAACTTGACTGATAAATCAACTGATTTCGTTGACTGATGAAAACACTTGAGTAAAATAAATGATATACCCTGATAATGTTTTTAACCCTCACACAATGATGTGTGCAATGATGTGAACAAGTCGTAAACATAACGAACATTTCCCATCTTTGTCAATAGTGAAATAAAATCTAGTCGAATACAACACAACAAAAAACAGCAGGGCCGGCCAAGACTTTTGGGGGCCCTAAGCAGGATTTGGTTTGGGGACTCTCCACGTTGTAACGTTTTGCCACTGCACTTGGCACTTAACCAACTTGTGTATTGTAAATATTAGTTTAGGCACTCATAATATGCAAATAAGCATTTAAAGACTAATGTGGGACCAATTAGCAGCAACACTTTATCTTTAAATAGACCGGCTCTGTTATAAGCTCAATTGTGAGACATTTCAAGCGCTCTTGGGGGCCCTCTGGTAGCCACGGGGCCCAAAGCAGCCGCTTAGTTCGCTTATGCGTCGGGCCGGCTCTGAAAAACAGCCTTAAAAAATCATCATACAGCTGAAACCTTTTCTGTCATACAGGGGTGTAAAGCTGATTTTGTGCTGTTAAAGGACACTGCTGGATTGGGGTGAAGGACAAACTGTCCTGGTTCATGTCGAAACATGGCTGTTCACACCCATTCATGTCACGATGAGTGAGGTCCAGAATAATGCAAACAAAGGGGTTTATACATTTAGTTTAAGACTGTGTAGTGTGTATGCATATTTCTGCTGTGGTAAACACAGATTAATGGTGATGAAATCACAGAGGCTTCATGCATCTTTCTCCTGGATGAAAACAGAAAAAGTGAGAATAAGAGGGCGATAAGAAGAGAGAAAAGTGGCTGTGGGTGACTTTATTTCCCCCTGTCTGAATGATGTCAGAGTGTGGTTGGGTAAACGATCACACCGAGACATCAGTCAACTGGCCTGATTTATAAATAGCTCATCTCCAGGCGATAGATTTCGGCTGAAGGATAGGGGACATCGAGCCAGCAAAGCAACAATCTAGTTCTGCTAAAAATACACGCCAGTGGCAGTGAGGCTGCGGTGGTGTGAGAGTATGAACTGAAGAAAAAGTCAGATGGATGAAAGATAGACCCACCAATGAGTGATGTGCTACACAAACTGCAGTCCTGATGAACTGGCAGGTAAACAAGTCACAGAGACGGATGGGCGGAGTCTCCATCAATAAATAATTTGTTTTTGAATACAACTGATGGATTGTGTACACACACCGGAAATACAGACAAGTCGTTGTTTAATGGGAGGCTTGTGGGTTACTACAATTTCCTATGTGATGCTAATACATCAGATGACACAATCATGCACCAGTAATGTGAACAGGAAGTCAGTGCACAGGAATGGCTGCTGAAGATAGCAACGTGAACAGCTTAACATCAACTCTGACTTCTCAGTCGATGCTTTGACCTTAAAAGTGAAATCCACCGTAAAAAAAACTTTGACACTGTTAAAACAGATAATGTGATTGCATCCGACTGTAAGCAAGTCAACTCTCAAATCTCAAGGCCTCTTCCAGCACTCAAACTCATCATCAAGGAGAGTTATTAAAACAGGACAGATTGTCAGTCGTGTTTGTTTTTCAATTCCTGTCCAAAAAGTCTTTGCTTGAGCCACGTACCACAACTGAATGCAAAAAGTAGCATTTTATTCCTAAATTTGGTTTTTCAAAGGTATTTTGCCTAATGTAGGAAATGTCTAACTGAATTACAAGTAGGCGAGGAAGGTTGAAAAACCAGAAAACTAATTACAGCACTCATCATAAAAATGCAACGACAGGCTGATAACATTTTGTAACAGTGGAAGTGTATCTGATGGTGGATTTTCCCTTTAAGCATGCAAAATGGACCAGAGTAAGCGGTTAATATCAACCAGGCATCAAACACAACCCCGGAGTATAGAAAGTGATGAGTGTTAGCAGCGGCCTTCTTCAGTATTTTTGGAGGACTTGTTAGTGTGAGAGGAAATGGCTAAGGGGAACTGTAAGAGGAAAGAAAACACTGTATGGACAAAAGGGTGAAAACTTCACAGTCCATCCAGTCGCACACATGGTGACAAAAAGAGGAGGACCTGGTAGAAACACAATGTTAGATATTATATTGTTGGGGCTTCACAAGGCACCCCAAAAAACAACCTGTACTGAGGAATGTGTGAGATGTCCAAAAGAGTTGTCTTTTTTGTGTCATGTATACTGTTCACGTTTTATGATCAGTAGTCAAGACACAATCTGATGGACTGAGTTTGCTTTAAAGGACCATACTGGCTATATTGCAGGATCTATCCCATTAATGTCAAATCATATATATTTTACATTACCGCCAATCTGCATTTAATTTCTTCTGTGTGGTATGACAATCAACTTGCTGAAACTTTAGATGCATACTCCATTACAGATAATGTTTTAGTTTTTTTGTAAAGCTAGTGTTTTCATCATACACTAATCTATTGTAGAGAGCAGGAATTGTACTGAAACATCATTGTGATTTTAAGTGCTTATAGCAAAATCCCACATTAGAGTTTTGATCACGAGAAACTCACATTATTGTTGTCAGAATATTGATGCTTGCTTATTGTTTGTCTTTCAGGTTTGTCTCTAACAACTAGCCTTAATTAGCCAAAATTAAAGGTCTATGTTAGCTAGTCATAAACATTTACACGTCAGCTCAGGTAACACTAACTGGCTAATGTCAACCTTTAGCTGTGTTTTATTTTATCTGCTAGCTACCCACAGTAATTTAGTTGCCCTGAGTATTAGTTTACCTAACCTAAGCTAGTAAGTGAGCGGTCTTAAGCCAGGGTTTGACAATAACTAATTTTAATGTTACCTAACAGTTGTCCAAATATTCTTTTTTTAAATTGTGTGTGACTTTCAGGTTGTGGGATAGATCAACATTAGCTCACTAGAACATGTTTAAAGTAATTATCTTGAAGATTTTCATTTAAAGGAGAATTCCGGCCAATTTTTACGTTAATCTTGATCGCTATAAATATGTTAGTACAGTCGATAGAAAAACAAACGAGCCGAATCCGTGCTAGTAACACGGAGCTGCTGCAGCTATATGTAGAGCTCCAACTTAGCTAAAATGGCAGTTGTGGGGGCATGATCTAACGAGTGCCTTTGTGCCTCTTAACAGACACAAAATACAATTCAAATGTCTGTGCAACATGAACAGGGCCCTTACGTGACAACAAGATGCGTTTTCAACTCCTGCCGGTAGCTAGCTCGCCCTGCTAGCTGCCGTCTGGCCGTCAGTGTATTTAGCCAGGCTTCGGTGATAATCATCACGCAGCAGTTCCGTGTGTCGTTGTAGCTCATCCATTTTGTGTGTGATCGATCTGGCGTTGATGAGTAGGAGGCTTGACATTGGTGATCTGTGTGATAGTTCCCTTAGCTGGGCTAGCAGGCCCACCTGGCATCCTTGCTTCTCCCCGCCTTCCTCGCCTCCCGCTCCCGACAACAATCGACTGAGCGCCCGGTGGTCTGGTGGATGGACAGGTCATGCCTTTGCGGCGAAAAATTTTAGTTTATTTCCTCCTCAAAAATAGGTAGTTGAGCACTGTAGTGGTTATGACCATATCAGTGACTATGTAACTACATGGAAACGGTCCAAATGATGTCTGTGGCTTGCACAGTGATAGCAGAGAAGGCTAGCTGTAGGCTCACGCCGAAGTCCCGTGGGAATTCAGTTGTAGCAGGAAAAGGTAAACAGTAGTGTGCAGAACGGAGTGTAGTGTGTGAAAATTGAAGATCGGAGGTGTTCACAAGGGAAGAAGCTTGGAGTAAGAATAACTGTCCTCTGGAGGGACATAGCCAGAGCAGCTCTGTGGATTGTTGTCGGCCGCGGCAGGCGACGAAGGCAGGGAGAAGCAAGGATGCCAGCTAGCAGGGCGAGCTAGCTACCGGCAGGATGTCTAAGTTGAAAACGCATCTTGTTGTCACGTAAGGGCCCTGTTCATGTTGCACAGACATTTGAATTGTATTTTGTGTCTGTTAAGAGGCACAAAGGCACTATTTAGATCATGCCCCCACAAGTGCTGTTTTAGCTAAGTTGGAGCTCTACATGTAGCTGCAGCAGCTCCGTGTTACTAGCCCTTGGATTTGGAGTAGTACGAACAGGGTGTCTTTGACGACATTCCTGAGAAAAAATCACAAGCAGCGATCTCTGGAAAGTCAGATACAAAAACACACCGAAGCAATTACCGCTTAATGCCATGGGTGGCGTGATAAAGACGAAAGAAAATGGAGATCATCGAGATTGTACCTAAATTGAAATTATTTTTTAACAAACAGGCGATAGCTGTGTTTGAAATATAGTTGACTATACTATCACTATAGTGAAATTATCCTAAAAGACAAAAAAAAAAAAAAAAAGTGTCACAAAATTAATGTACGCTTATTATTATCTTTCTGGTTTGTCTCTTAGAACTAGCCTTGGCTAATGTCAGATGCCTACGTTGGATAGTAGACAGCTCGGTTTACGCATGCTGGCTAATTTCAATTTTTTTTTTACTCTAGAATTTCCTGTATAGTGAGCAGTCAATGAGTTAATGATTTCAGATATATAACTGTCATAACAGTTGATGAAGCTGTACTGCCAACAACAACAAGATTATCAAATTAATTGTTGCTCTCAGATGCAATGGAGCTCACCAATACAAATCCAGCTTAATGAATGTTCACTGTAATTGATCTCGTGCTAGTCTCCTAAAGTTGATTTTCATACCGTACTGGTGGAAAATTGTATTTAAATCTAATAATCTCAAAATGTATGGTATAACATTGGAAAACAGTTTATGTGATTTATGTGGTTAATGGACTAAAACATGCAAAAAAACACCATTATGGTCCTTTAAAAAAACAGATGATCTACAACGGAGCGTGCATGCATTAACACGAAGAAACAGATGCATAGCTGTCGCACAACTTTTGACACCACTCCGATGGCTTCACACACTGTCACTCTGCCGTCCTGTGAAGCATGCATTAATGAAGAGGGTAAGGAGGGGGAGGAGGAGGGGTGGGGTCTGCAGGGCGTGAGGTGAGAGGTCCGTGTGGCTGGTGAACCCACCGCCAAAGGTTCATAGAAGAAGAGGAGGAGGAAGAGGAACTTACATCACGGAGACAAGCTGAGTTAAAGTCCCCAAGGAGTTGTTAGTATGACAGTTTGGTTCTGGATCAGAGCACAGCGGACAGGGAGGAGGGAGAGATAAAGCCCAGAGGGGAGGAGAGAGGGGGGGAGGAGGGAAGATAGAGTGGGAAATGTTAATAGGTATATTCGGGCAAAGCAGAATTTTGATAATTCTGGCATATCAAAGGCAGAGAGGTTTACCAGAAGAAATAAGGTGGCTGTGCAGTCCACACAGAAAGCAGTAAACACACACCCATTCACTTTAGACCTGGAAAAAAAACACAACTGGGACGTTGACCTTGATGTAGATACACACAGGCCAGTCGGATAGTGTTGGAGTTAACCAAACATTCAATATGGCTACAAATAAACCACACTAGGGTTGGGTGACATGTCAATTTACACCACAATAACGGTTTTGTCTACCTGGAGAGATTTTTCAACACTGTTTCTACTGACGAAGCTAACTCTTTAATACTTAGGTTATATTAGGTCACTGCAGGCACTGTTGCAGATCAATGAGCAGGACTGCTCCTGTGCAATGTGATGAAGTACCTTGATTTGACAGGTATTTCATTCACTGTATTGCTGAAACATTGATCAACAGAAAATTAACAACAATTTTGATAATCATTTGTCATTTATTTAAACAAATATGCCAAACTTTGCTGCTTTCAGGCTCTCAAATGTGAGAATTTGCTGTTTTTCTCAGTTTTGTATCGTATCATGGTATATTGTGTTACCATTGGTCAAACACAGCAAACAATGTGAAGACTCCGGGAAATTTTGATGGATCGTTATTTTTTTTTGACGATTAATTGAATGATCCAAAAACAAATTGCCGCAGCTGTAATTGACTGGGTTAGCTAAAAGCAAAAATTAAAGTCTGGTTGTTTAGGCCTTGTCCACACGTTCACGGTTATTTCTTTCCTCCTTCCTTTAAAAAAAACTCCCATCCACACAAGCTCTGTTTAAAAGAATCTCTGTCCAAATTAAAACGCAACACAATTGAAGCATGCCAAGCCAACAGGTGGCTCTATAACCTTAACCTCACAACCTTGAAGTCACGTTGGCTTGAAAAAAGCTATAACTGGAAGGCTACCTGGCTGCAACTGTGCATCAATCGCTTTGTAGCGCATTCAGATGCCTCTGTTTCTCAATATAGTGGAAGAGTAAGTATGTTTATGTGTGAATTAAAAAAAAAAAGTCCTGTTAGCGGTCAGACCTATCTCCACAGGCTGTGGAGGAAGCTCTGGCTAGTCCACACAGCATTCCGGGATAGGAGAAAAACGTGCTCTGGTCATTTCTTTAAACCAATCACAATTGTGTGTGCGCCGGACGGAGCAACGGTGCTTCTGCAAAATAGCCTCGGGAAGGAACTTGTTTTGGTGGAACGTGTACATTTAAAGGATGTTTTAATTGTGCAACAGAAAACTCAGATTGGACAGATAGTCTAGCTAGCTGTCTGGATTTACCCTGCAGAGATCTGAGGAGCAGTTAACCATAGTCCGGAGTTTGAAATGCTAACACAGAGAAGGCGGAAGGTGACTGACATCCGGCCGAAAATGATGGACATCTGGCAGAACCTCCGGCAGCACCGGAACAATCCCGGAAACGTTGTCGATATAGACTACCTTATTTGTGACGCGTCACAAAGGGCACAACGGTGCACACTCTGATGTTACAAGCCAAAAACAATGAAACACTGAAAACAAAGTTTCTGAAAATCTTGGAAGGAGTTTTCTAAAAGATCTGTTTTCAAAACGCATAGAAAAAGCTATGTTTAAAAAAATACCCGCGTACGTGTGGACAAAATCTAAAGCTAAATCTAATAATGGTTTCTTAATTAAATTTTGCTATATCACAAAACATATCTAGTAGAAATTTAAATTGGTTTGAACAATAACCTAAATTTCCACTACAGCTAAAATGATTAGTCAATTAATTGATTAGTCGATTGACAGAAAATGGGTGAATAACAATTTTGATAACTGATCAATTAGTCAAGTAATTTAATGAGGAAAATTACTTCTCTGTGTTTATCCATTACAAGCACACTCAAAAAACAGCAATATATGATCCATCTCGATGTCTATACATATTGCGGGCTTAAGAACCAGCGCAATCCATTATTCTGCTTTGTTAGAGCTGTGACCGTCATCCACAGAAGGCATCTCTTAGTGCAGGAAACCACACACTTCACTATTATCCATAAAAATCACATATTAGACTCTAATCTTACTGTCTGTTCTGCAGATCAGGGAGTAGCAGCAGCTGGTGAATCCTTTATGTTAGTGGACATATTAATCACCATATGTGGGATTATGCTGCCCACTGTTCATGTTATGGTTTCACATATATAATACGTCTTTTGGTACATTGTTTTAATGTTCAGCTTAAAACCTTTCTGAAGTTCTAATCTGTAGAGGCGTTCCAGTACATACAGCAAACTGAATGCATTTTTCTTTCTGTTTCATCATTTAAACATGACCAGAAAGATGGTTTTCTGTCTGTCTTTTATTTTTTTACCACAGGTCAGCTGAATGGGTGGTGAAGAGGGCCCGACCGACGTGTCACTGATTTCATCACTTTTTTTGGTTTAATTTGGTTAAGGGGGAAACAAATTGCTTTGAAACCTGGAACCACTTAAAATTCTGGTTGGACATTTAATTGGAGAGTTGCTGATAATGATTAATAATGTAGCCTAACTTTGTAACTGCGATCTCACTCACATCATTACAGTGAGATCATTAAGTTTTACTTCTCCAGTCATCAGACACATAAATCAGGTTTCGGTCGGGCCTCAGTGAAAGTTAAAGCACAGAAATAAAAGGCAAACTACAAGAAAGCCATTACAGTGAAGAAGAAAGTACAGAAGAAGAAACCATGAAGGAAAGTTCAGTATTTTTGAAGAGGGTCGAATATTTTGACATTACCATTGCATCAGTCAGTGCTTTCGATCTGAGAAAAAAGCAACATTTTAGTGATATTATAACGTAGTTGATAAGCTTTTTTCTCTAACCACAGATGTCTTAAAGTTTATCTTCATAATAAGGAAAATCCAAGGCAAAGTCATAAATATTTTTGCATCATAAAACATGGGGCCCAGAGCAAATGAATGATGAAGCGATGAATCCAGTGCGTCTGTATATTTACCTCCATACATCCAGACTGTCCTCTGTCTGAGTCGGCCTGCCGGCTGCTGTCTCTGCTGTGGCTGCTCTGTCCTCCAGCCTGCAGCCTCCTCTCCTCTCTAAAGCTCTGCTCCTGCAGCTTCTTATTAAGGATGCGGGCTGTGTTTTCAGCCAGCGTGTAGCCCGGCGGGGCCGACAGGTCCTGCCGTATGCTCACCACCTCTGGGTTTCTGTCCCCCTGCGTCTCCACTATCAGCTGCACGGGGCTGGGTGAGCGCCCGCGAGCAATCCGCAAGCACTCGGTCCTGGGGTCTGTGGCGAGAGCCCCGTGAGCAGGGCTGGGCTCGGTGGTGGAGGGAGGGGTGGGGCGAGAGCGACTGGGGGACTTGTTGAACTTCTGCATGGACTCGTAGGCCACGGGGGTGTGGTCGATGATGTTGAAGAGGCTGGAGAGGCCGTCGTTGATGGTGGTATGGACGGGGCTGTCACGGGTGGTGGTGGAGCGGGCCCACGCTGACTCGCTGTTGCCCTTCTGCGGTGTGGTGGGGGTGGGAGCGCGGTTCGTGTTGGGGAGCTCAGCCTTGTTGGATGTGGACAGTTTGCGCTGAAGCTTGGGTGAGCCGTACTTTGGCGAGCAGCAGGGTCGCTCAAACTTACTCTGGACGACAGGAGAGTACTGAACCTTCCTTAGGCTGCGTGACGGGGAAGAAATAGGCGTGCCGCCGCCTTTCGGAGTGAGGCAGCGGTGGGGGCTGCTGGTCAGGTTCCTCAACAGGTCCGTTTGTAGACCCACACTGATGGTCTGGGTGGTCTGAGTACCTCGCGTGGTGAATCCGTTGGTCTGGCAGGCGGTGTCTCGGATGATGGGCCCTGGCGGGGAACGGATGGCGTTCCTCACAGAGATGGCCACCTCCTTCATGTCGTCACTCATGTTTCTGGAGAGCTGAAGCTCCAGAGAGGAAGTGTAGCCCACAGTGGGGCAGATAGGAGACTGGCTAGGAGAAGTCCTCAACCCCCCACCCTCCAGGAGCCCACATGCCCACCTCCCACTGCTGAACACCTCATCTGACCCGCTGGCTCCCACCCCAGCCTCTCCTCCGCCCCTGGCTTTGGTCCCTTTGGCGTACAGGAAGTCCGGGTCTTGGGAAGTAGGGCACTCAGCTGTCCCAGATCTGGTGGGGCTGTGGAGCATGCGATGACCATAGTGCTCCACTCCCACCCCTGCCTCCCCTGCTCCGTTGCCCCTCAGCGGGGACTTGTGGCAGTGCTCAGGGCTGCTCAGGGTGCTGGTGGTCAGGGTGGCGCTGGTGGTGAGGAACCAGGACGCTGGCTGAAATGGTTCAAGGACGAGCTCCCCTCCCCGGGCCTCGGGGGGTTTGTCTGTCCACATGTTCCGGGCAGGATCCGGGCCAGAGGCGGATGATGGAAAGTCCCAGCCCTTATTATTGAACTCCTCGATGTACTTGAGGTCGTCTGGGGACAAAGGCGGGGTGACGTCGTCTTGGCCCAGATCACCGTGGCGAGTCTTGTCAGGGAGGAACGGCGAGCTGTCCATTAACCGCTGGAAGTCGCTCATGGAGCACACAGACTTAGCTCTGGACAGGACACACAAACACACAGTTCATTAACATTAACTTCAGCTGGGGCATTGAAACCAAACATTACAAACAAAATTCCAACCCAATCATAATTTCATCTCCTTTATGTTCCCACTGCAGAAAATAAATCCTAAATATGCATGTATTTAAAAAAAAAGCAACTTAATGCTTTTCAATGTTTAACTGTCTGAATTATTTAGCAGCACAGTGAACTCGATCACCTTCTCGCCTTAACAAAAACTTTCACAGAAAAATCACCAGCGGGAAACTCACTGTCACTTCCAGTAACAGTTAATAGAATCAATGGCAAGGGATCGATGTGTATGTATGAGCAACAAAAATGCTTATGAGCAACAAAAATGCTTATGAGCAACAAAAATGCTGCAGGAGGCTGAATAATCTGCAGCCAGTCAGACCAGTTCATGGTGATGTATTTACTGTTGACATCTATTAAAACGCAGCAGCTGTTACAGAACAGTTTAAACACTCTTTGAACTCAGTTTGACTTGAAGCTTTTTCATGAGGTTACCTGAACAGACTCCCACCACCCATCTCGTCCTCTGGGGTCGCAGAATCAAGTTCTCTCTCCGGAATCTCATTCAGGGCCTGAAACACAACAGATACAATAGTTAAATCATGTGGAAAAGGGTTCAGTGTAAGATGATTAATAGGCAGTAAAAAAAACTGTAGTTTATTCTAAAATGAGAGAATATATCGGTCATATGAAAACAGGGGTACCTTCTATAAAACTAAATTAAAACAAAGTATGATAGCGTTCTGGGGCCATTTGAACACCACTATCAGTTTATTGAGTAGTTTGACCTCAAGCTTCAACTAATGAAATTGTCTCCTAATGACTAATTCATTAATCATTTTGTATGTATATATGTATGTATGTATCTATACTATCCTATCTATATTATTATTTTCTGCTTGACCTGATTTTCTGTTTTCGAAATAAGTTTCAATCAATCAATCATTCAAAAAGTCTATAAAACGTCACAAAACAGTGAAAAATGCCCATTATGTCCGTTACATAATGGCTCAAGAGCAATATATAACTTATGAAAGCTCAAAGTGATGTATTCAAATTGCTGCAGCAACTCTTATTTCCATCACACCCACATTTTCGTGCTGCTGTTCAAAGCTCTGCCTCCCTGGTGCAAACTGGTTTTATGTGATTTAAAGCACTACATTAAAGGTGAGTTGTTTTGATGTGGCTGATGTATGGGTTACCTCCTTCATGCAGGGGAACCTCTTCTCCCCCTCCAGTCTGGAGGGTGGAGGGACCTCCAGGCCGCTGAGGGGGTCCAGTGACAGTGCGTCCAGGAACAGGTTCTCTGTTGGACCTTTCAGCCTCAGCGCAGCCCCATGCTCCTCCAGGATGGCCTCAGAGTCAGAGTGGGAGCGCATGGGGGGGGCAGGGATGGGGGTGGACGTACAGGGGGAGCGTGGCGACCGGGGGGCGTTGCAGGGACTGTCCTGAGGAGAGAAAACACCTCTGTGGTCCGAGCCACCATCTTTGATGTCGATGCCCTCACCTCGCCGGGTGTTCAGCTCTCTCTGCATCTGCACGAAGAATACAAACAGATATGAGGGGATCAGTTAGAGAATTTACTTTACAGTTTAAGTTTTCATGTCTATTTTTTTATTATTTAAATTGTTTACACTTAAAGACATCAATAAATCTAAAATGTTTTTGGTTTGTTTTTGTTTGTTAATGGGTTTAACAGGCTGACTGATACCGCATTTATGTAGCCAATACTGATAGATATTTAAGAATTAATAAACATTCTGGTAACATTGCTTATGCATCGCTGAATGATGCATCTCTGCTTCCTACTCTGTTTCTCTACATTTAGCGGGTGCATCAGCAGTTGTTTTTTGCTGTTTTCAGAGTTTGTTATTTTTCCACTCCCTGCTGTATATGTTAATACTCTCACACTTATATCATATTAACCAGCTATTGTTTCTATCTCCTGCCCTGAACATCACACACAAGCGAGATGAGACCCTGCAGTTGGTCTAATTAAATCTCACAAAGGACATCAATTATTCAGTTATTCTGAGTATTTATTGTATCTAGCCTTGACTATTCTAAAGTACCAAACAATAGAGAAGATAATCGCCTTGGGTGCTTTGCCTCTCTCTCTCTCTCTCTCTCTCTCTCTCATGTCATGTACGCCCATACAGCGTTAGAAGAAAAGGCTTCAGATCTTAAAGCTGTGGTGGGTTTTTCTAGTTTGAGCAGTTTAGTTTAAAGTGGATTCAAGGCTGCAACTAGACAACTGGGCAATTCCATCCGCTGAGGAAGATTGTGTAATACGATCGGAGACTCCAGAACAGCTACTACATTTTCCCTGTGGTGATTGTGTTGTCAAAAACTGCTGATTAATTTTCTACTGACAAATATCTATGACAAATATCTATGAGCCTGAGTTGACTTTAACCCTCTCTTTCTTTTTCTTTTTTCACTGCATCTGCTTTCTCTACCCCTTATATGTTCAACCCTGTCCTTCCTTCTCTTCTCTTTTTCTACTAAAACTCTTCACTTTTCTCTGTCTCTTCCCAACTCCTCCTGTCTCTCACCCTCTCCATCTTGCGGTGGAGCTCCCTCATGCTGCCGTCCCACTCCTGCCGCTCTTGGTCGAAACGCTCCAGCAGGTCGCCCCTCTCGCGGCTCCACCTCTTCTCTCCGTGCTGCAGCTTCCAGCGCAGGTCCAGGGAGGTGCTGTGGCTGTCGGCCAGCAGACGCCGGTGCTCTTCACGTTCCATTTTTAAGGCCCACTTGGGGTCTTCGGCAGGTTCTTCTTCATCACCTATCTGAGCTTCACCTCGCACCTCGCCTTGGGCCTTCTCCTCCAACTGGTCAAAGAGCAAAGATACAGGGATGTTGGGTTGATTAGTCATTATCAAGTCTTTATTATGCTGCACAGTATATATATATATATATATATATATATATATATATATATAAATAAATGATGAAGACAAAGAAAAGGCAGTGTTATTAGGCAGTACCACAATAATTAACATGGTTCCACTTAATGGGTTCATTCACCCAAATTACAACCCAATTTTTATTAGAACTACTTTTGATTGAAGAAATAGTCCCTATGAAAACTGTTTGCAGTAAGGTTTGTTGATTATACACAGTAAGTAGGATACTGTGTCTGGAAAAAGGTGCTGCTGTCCAATCTTCTAATGCAAAATTACATTGTTGGTGTGGAGGTATAATTTTCTAGACCTGGGCAAATAAAACCAACATAATGCAGGAGGGAAGCGAGAAAATTGTTTTTTGGATGAACCTCTGCTGTTGTTTTGAAGGCACGACTGACCAAAACAACTGCAACGATAAAACAACGATAGAAACTAGCCTCTGCCAAACTTGTTTTTGCCCTGTTTTTGTTTTGCCCTCCCGATGGATCAATATGTTTTTTAAAGCAGTGAGATGAATCATTTCTCAAAGTTTTGTAAAAAAATCCAAACAGTAGTGTCTGAGATATTGTACATAACATACAAACAAACAATCTTTCGCTCTTTACTTTTTGATACTTTAATCTATTTTTTGGTCATTGACTTTAATAAAATAAAAAATGATTAAAAAACACTGAAAACAGAAAAAGTCCAGTGCTGACACAGCTACTAAATAATAAATGAGTGTCAAAGCAGATTAAAGAAATGACAAAAATTGTATATCTTTTTATTCTGTGTAGCCTTGTCATTGTTCCAATTAACACAATTTATGAACAAGCTAATGAGGAAATGGCTCACTAGGACTGTTTATTTAGACAAACAGCCGAAATAAGACCGACTGAGACTAGTCCAGCAGTGCAGCGGGGGTTTAAAAGGTTTAACATGCTTCAATTATTGCTGAAACGCAACATCAGCTGCAAGGCGCTGCGCTGGCCAATCAAATACATGCAAGCACACATTCCTGGTAGATCAACTTGTAATCAGAATGGCATTTTTCTACTGTTTAATTAGCTATTTTTGTGACAAAAGATAAAATAATTGCCGCGGTGATAGATTTCCAGAGTTGTAAAATCCATAATGTGCACAATTTCTCCTATTGAAAAAGAAAAACACAATGAGATAGGAAAAGGTATCATAAAGTAGATGTTATGTAGCCGACATAGACACACAGTTGAAACTTGAGCGCGGGCTGCCCTCCCAAATTTATATTTTAAACCACTCACTAGTGGAAGGACATGAACCGAGAATTCAGATGCACTGCAGAAATCTTCAAAGCTGCAGAGCGACAGAGAGAACTCTGGAAGAACAGAGTGTTGTAATCTTCAGACTGCTTTGACCCTTCAATATAATGGTACAAACCAGAGTCTGCAGTACTGGAGCTGTGTGAAGAGCAAGTCAAGGCTGCCTTGAAACATCAGCTTACATAACTCCCATTCACAAATGTTTGTCTTGTATACTTTTATAGAGTGCTTGAAAACTGTCTGATTACATACTGGAGAGGATGACATGTACAGTAATAGCTGCTGAATGAATGCTAAGAGCCAAGATGTTAGAGAATACATATAGACAGTTATTTAGGAGGCTTGATGCAGTGCCAGTGACCAAACCAGAGTATGAAACATGAGCCAGCCTGATATTAATATCTCAAAAAATAATCCTGCAAATCTTATACATATAAATACACAGGTGAGGGTATGTAATTTTAATTTCTGCTCTGCTCTGCTGGGCTATGAAATAATCATGATTAAAAACCAGCAGTTTAGGGGCATATTTCTTAAGTCTTAATCAGGATAAAGCACAGTGGAGCAAGAAAAGAACTTAAAATGGTGTTATCAGAAGAAAACTTAAGTAAATTCATTCCTGTTGAGGCCCTCATCGACCTCTGCTCTGAGAAAGGATATGAACCAAGTTAAAGCTGTTCAGATTAAGAGCATGAGAGTTAAAAAGATAATCTCACTCCTATAAATCAAACTGCTTAATTGGTTCCCAAAGCTGCAGTTTACTTTTTAACAGATATAGCTGGGAAAAGACACTGCTCTGCCACTGTGGGTTTCAAATTTGATCTTCCAATACTGTCTCCCGGAAACATCAATATGCTCAAATTGATTGCAAGTTGTTTTTTCCACATTGTTGGCCACCTGTCGTGATCGTGCTCTGCCTCTCAAAGGGAAAGAAAATCTCAAGTTGAAATCAGACACAGTGGACAGTGAGGCTCCAACCGTACCACAGAACATTGTGGATTCAATATCCCTCCGTCCCACACTGTTGTACCTTTCCTACAAATGCAGTTGCCCTTACTGCAAACAGAGTACTGATCTTTTTGTCTACCATGAAATTCAAACACAACCCAAATAGCATGTGTTCGGTAGAATTGGGGTGTCAGGATACTAAGCGTTTAACAACAGATATGTCTATAGCAGTGGTGGAAGTACTCTATTTTTACTTATGTAAAAGTAGCAATACAACAGGGTAGAAATACTCAGCTACAAGTAAAATTAGCATTTAAACAAAGCATTTCATTGTGTGCATAATCTGAACATGCTTTGTTTAGCAACAGTTTAGCAGGCATAGTTGTGTTTGGATTTCTATGAGCCCACGAATGAATACAAGACACTTGGATAATGTTGCATAGGAATTTCAGAAAGTTTTTCGGACGTTTTATAACTTTTTTGCTATCTTTCGTTCGGCATCTGTTGAAGTGTGTTTGCACTGATATGCTTGTATTATTTGGGTGCTCTGCTCTCCTTAATAGCATTCAATAAAAAGAGATCCTAGGGAGGTGAGTACTATATACAATGTATATTGTGTTTTGGTGAACTATTCCTTTAAGTACAGTACTTGAGTAAATGTACTTTGTTACTTTCAACCACTGTCGTCTATGTATACCTATTTAAAGCCACTAGGTGTAGACTTAGAAAATTTCCCACTTTGTTGCCCCCATGAGGGAGTATCAAAAAAGACACTGTGGCAGATGGTAATACACCCGCCCCCCCATGAATCAGATTCAAGAACACTGACATGTACCGGCTGAAAGCAACACATAGACTGCACCAATTTAACCCTTAAATAAGTTTTTTCCTGGGTCTCAGGTTAAGTCTTTAAGAGTTTAAGTCTCCTACAATGTTTTAAATGCTGTTTGGGAGAAACGAAGAACAATTCAAATCTTGGGAGGCCTTTACTGTAATTGCGAATTGAAATATTTTTAATATTGACACAAAAATCCGCAGCCCCCCACAAAATCTCTGATATCAACTTTCATGTACTCATATCAGTTGAGATGAAGATACTCCCATTAGGAATATAAGAGAGCACTTTACGGCTGTTTTGAGTTCACTAAGAAATATTTAGAGGAACATTGAACAACTAGGCACAAGGCTGAATTAATCATAATAGTTGTCCCAGTGACAGAATATACTCATTACACAGGGCCAGGCAGGTGATTAACCATTTTCTTGTCTTATAAGAAGCGGTCTTTTCTCTTTTAATTTAATTGTTGAGGGGTGATTATAAATTGGATTCTGTCCATTGGTTTGTCACTTACTTAATTTCATCTCTGCACTTTCAAAAAAGACACTGATTGGCCCAGGGGGGCGTAGTTAAAAAACTAAAAATATTTGTTGTTTTTGACTTGTTACCGCTTTGCCATGAGTGGGATGTTTACTGTCACCTCGCTGCTTATTGAATGCACCGCTAGTTCTACACCAGATTGTGTCCTGTCCCTTTAAGGTGGGTGCTGAGATGCCATCTGTACCTGGGCGAACTGGCACTTCATCTCTGCCCACTTGACCTCCCAGGCGGCTTTGTCATTGGCGTAGGACTGCTGCAGTTGGCATCGCCGCATCTCCTCCTCCCGCAGCTCGTCTCGAAACTCTTCCAGCAGCGTCCGCAGGGCCTGCAGCACTTGCCGGTTCTCCCCAAACTGTCCAGAGAGGATTCAGACAAAACAATAATTTAGAAAAAGATTAAACCAACTCACTCAGACACACATGAACATGGCAAGTTCTGTCCTTATCTTGATGGGCTTGTCTCTTGTTTTTATCCCTGTCTTCTGTTTCTCTTTAGCTCTTTGGGACAAATCTGCTTCATAAGTGCTTTATAAATCAATTTGACTTGAACCTCTCCATCTTTCTTCTATTCTTTTTTTTATCCTTGTCCTTTGCCATCTATCATTCCTTGACTCCTGCCGTTAAAGCATTAAAATATGTACACATGGATGGGTGTAAATATAAGGTTGCACTCAAAAATACTAACTCGAAATTAAGTGAAATCCCTCAGGAACCTCTGAGTAGAGCAGTAATTAAAACTGCACCTGTTGGACGACTACCGATTTATTTTAGTCCAATTATGATGCAGGGGGATTGAGACAGTTAAAAGAAGTGCACGTTTTCCTGCTCAGAGAGGTGTGTGGAGAGCTGTTTTCTAGTGGTCCTGCTGTGAAGAGTCTTCCGGTCTTGCCAGGAGGCAGTGAAGCACAAAAGAGTCTGTGAGTTAAACATCACCTCACTACAGCGCCACCAGCTCTGCCAGCCTCGGGTGGGAACTCGACATGAGCTCATGTGCTAAAAGGCCAGTGCACTTCAATCCAGTATAACAAGAAAAAAAGTGGAATTTGCACCAAACTTTTTTCCTGTGAGCAGATACAACCACAATAGACTTAACTTTTTTTCTTCTTGTTCTACTGTTGTCTATCTAAATATGCATCATATGAGCAAGGGTTAAATTGGGATTTGGCAGGTGGGGGAACCCCAAATTCAGAGAAGTTGGTTCGCCTGTTACTCCCGTCATTTTTACCTTACCAACTTCCTAAATCATG
Organism: Perca flavescens; assembly: GCF_004354835.1. Classification (NCBI taxonomy): domain Eukaryota; kingdom Metazoa; phylum Chordata; class Actinopteri; order Perciformes; family Percidae; genus Perca; species Perca flavescens. The sequence goes on from NC_041342.1 coordinate 21,164,617, forward strand.
TCCAAGTGTTTACTTAAAACTTTCAATGACCTCTCTATGGCTTAACATTATATTGTCTCACTCTGGCTGCAGGAATTATCATCTGCTCTGCTGTAGTAGCCATGAGTTCAAATGCTTACTAAAGCAAGTCTGCATTTCTGCTCTCATACATAAAGTATAATATAGTCTACTGGGCATGCTTGTTAAAAACCTGAAAAACTGCTCACAGAGTAAAGCAACAATGTCAGATCACTGTACAAACCATTTTTATGATGTTGTGGAAAAATCTAAACACAGACACAAAGTAGAGCACTTAGGAGCTGCTTAATAATGAATCCAACCCAAAATGCTTACATACTTTCTTTAGTTTTACAGAGGAGCAAAGTGGTTGCTAGACATACTGTACTGAAAGCATATATCAACACACGCTATGTCTGGGTGAAATCTCCTCTGAAACAATTGACAGCCTGAAGAACAGCAGCTCCTTCTGTCCTCTTTGCATGTAACTGAGAGTCCAATTTTTTGTTTGAACAATAAGCATAAAACTGGGTGTACTAAAAAATAATTACGGACTTTAACTAGGCCAAAATGCTCATCTGCATACTGTGCCAAACAGGCTGCCAAACATTCCTTTGAACACAATGAAAATGAGAAATAATTAAAGGCTGAGCTAAATGTCCAAACTCACTGAATACACCAACTTGTTCATTTCTTTGCACTACAACTTTACAGTTATATTTTTTATGTGTGTGTATTTATATGTGTATATTTGCAACTGTATAATTTATTTTTTGTAAATAGTATAGTATTCTTCCTTGCTACTAGTATTACTGAAGTGTTTCTATTGTATTTTACCTATTGATTTTTCTATTTTAATATATATTTTTTCTTATTTATACATTTTCTATGTGTGTAGTATGGAGGGGTTAAATAAACTGTTCAATCCTGTACTGTGAAATGACAATAAAGCTTAATAATAAACCTTGAACTTTGTGCCATGACATTGCTGCTAGAGAAAAATATTTAAAAAAAAATTAAATGAATATGAAATCTATCATGAGCCTGGGATGCCTGAGACTCCACCCACCATGATTAAAAATTTAAAAACTGGAGTTGCAATTTACCGATTCGGTCAAATCCTAATCAGCCAAAGACTAGGGGCCCTATTTTAAAGATCTAAGTGCAGGGTGTGAAGCGCATGGCGGGGGTGTGTTTAGGGTGTGTTGAATTACCACTTTTGCTAGTTTGACGGTGGAAAAAAGCGTCTGTGCGCTGCGCGCATGGTTCAAAAGGTTTGTCCTTAGTGTCTTCATTAATTCATAGGTGTGTTTTGGGCGTAATGTGCTATAAACCAATCAGAGTGTCATCTCCCCTTCCCTTTAAAAGCCAGGGGCGTTTGTACCTTGGCGCATTGCTATTATGATGGCGGATTTGCACTGTAATATTTTTATGTGTAATCTTTTGCATGTTTGTGTGCTGCTGCGCTTCCCTGTGTGTGTAACAAGCATAGTGTGGGCGCGCTGTGCATGAGCCAAGGCGCATTTTACTAATTTGCTGTTAAAATAACAATGAAATGCTGCGCTATTGACTTTAGACCAGGTTTTTGGTGGTCAATGGCGCAATCACTTCCTGCTGCCTCAAGATAGCAATACGCCAAGAATTCACCTGAACACACCTCCCTGTAAGACCAGCACGCCCATGGGTGGAAAGATGGGCGCAGGTGCATTTGCTATTTAAACTGGACGGTCTTAAAATAGCAAAGACGGGCTTTGCGTCGGGCTGCGCCGGGTGCAAGATAGGGTCCTAGGACTGTAAGGAAGGAAGTGTAATTAGAATTCTGGCATGGACTAATGCTCATGCTGATTTAATCTTTATCCCAGGGGCCCCACATATCCAGGGTCACTGGATTAGCCAGATATTTAAAAATGTAATAATAGATTTGTATGACGTTTTGGGGGAATGTCCTCAGTCAGTCTGTACCATCTCCGCTGTAGCTGTATTCTATTTTTCACCATAGGCTAAGGTTAATATAAATGTATCTGTCGGAAAGCTTTATAGATCACAACATGTCTCATGAACCAAAAACTTTACTAATGTTAAATAATGCTTTTCAGTTTAGGTTAACAATTTCAAAATAGAAAGTGGAGTCACTGGAGTTACAGTTTTTCCAAAATTTGTCTTAATAAAATTCAGAGTTGTAAGTGTGTGAGTACCTGTCTTTGATGCCGCAGGTGTCGATCAGGTGACATCAGGGGGATGATGGGCCCCGGGTCGGGGACGTCCCCAGGAGTTTGAGGTAAACACAGTCTGTCGTCTTGATCCGACTCCCCCTCCGCCTGCTCCATTATCACTCCCAGCTCTGGGATGCCCTCCAACTTCTCAAACTGGAACAGATGATATGCACTCATGTTTTCTGCACCAACACATTCTGTTTTCAGGCTCACAGTCCCTGAGCCTTTCCCAGCATGCAATGGGCAGAAGGCAGAAAAACACCCTGGATGAGTCTCCAGTCTTTTGCTAGTCCATGACAGGGCTAATACACACACAAGTGTACAGTCACACATCTATTTAGTTTTGGTTTCTTTGGAATAAAGGAACCCACTGTTAAGCAAAAATGATTGTTTTTGTAATTGGTACTAAATAAATAATGGTAAGTTACATTCTATTTATTTTTAAAGAGATACTGGTACACACATACATTTGACAAGGTTATGGGCTGCATAGATGGGAATTATGGGAAAAGTTGGATCACCTGCATTCTTTGGCTGATTTTATTTATTTTGTGTTTAGATTTTATTTAATGCTGGTTGGATGCTCTTTTTTTGACCATTTCAGCATTTTACCCTTTTATTTTATTTGTGTAAGTTTTTATGTCATCTAATAACTGATATATACTGTATATATATATTTTTTTTTTAAAGTCAAGATGGACTATTACACAGCGGGACAATTGCAGACTAATCAGGAACCAGCGACAAACTGTGAGTCCATAGAAGGACATTGGAACTGGGCCATTCTTTCTCATTTTTACCTAGTTTATAAAACTGAGAGCCATCGTTTTATTTGACTTTCTTTTCTAAATGTGAGCACTGTGAAGTGCTTTGAAACTGTAATGTGATTAAGGGATTTAAAAATAAACTTGAGAAAACGTTCCACTGGGATTCAATGACATGTCAAGGGCGGGTGGTAACCATCCCGCAAGGTACACGTGGGCTCCTCACTGCTGCACCATCTGTAGGCGCAAATTAGGTTTCACGACAGCATTATCATGAATAAACTGATGAGAATCGAGAGAAATAAATTAATTTGAAATAAAGTATTATAGAATTACATAAAAAGTGCAAAAGCCAAGATAAAAGAAAAAAGTAAGTAATATTTCACAACAAAGCAAAGTGATTATGTGTATGTGGTGGTTTTACTGTAAAATGTCTTTGAGTACCATGTAAAGCCATATATAAATAAAATGTATTATTATTATTATTATTATGGTTAGGACAATAACATAAGTAGTTTGGTATGAACAGGTGAAACTGGGTGGGTAGTGCCTCAGTCAACAGACAATTCAAGGCAAAAACCTTCACAGTGCTGGCCAGTTTAATCAACTGGAAACACAAGAAGATAACAAGAAAAAGTGAAGCATTGACCACTGAACCAACAAGCTGAACAACAAATGGAGTCGCTCAATCAGCCTGGCAACCCATTAACCAGACTATTAATCAGTCCTGCACCCTGGTGGGAAGTACAGGACTGGACGTGGTTCAGGATGAGTCACTTCTTTGTTGCCAGTTTTAACATCTCATTCCTAAAGACAGATTCAAACCACCACCTGATATGCTTTATTGCTTCCTGGATTTAGGATTGTTCTGCACCATGTACTGTATTTGCAAAATTTTTGGTTTTAAGAGCAATAACTTTAATTATATTTCACCCATGTACTCGGGACTACTGTACTCTGACATTTGAAAAGCTAGTAGTACAATTCTTCAACAAAAGAAGTTCATCTACTCTCCAACGTATCCAATGGAACCATGGACTATACTACCTATACTGTACGACTATACAACCAAATTTCCCCGTTGGGAATCAATAAAGGTTTATCTTATTTTATCTCATCTGATCTTACTGACATATTCTAACATCACAATACTTTTGATCAATCCTAAATATGCATATATGTCAATGTGGATTAAGAAGAAGAGTGTCAACTTGCCAGAATCAGCGGCAACAACTCAAATTCAAATGAAGCTTTGGCAATTTCTTCCCTCTCATTCTCTCCATCATATCTGCTTTACCAAACTATCAGAGCTCTTCTCATTCACAAATTCTGACATCATCATATCTGGCTGCGTTTCTTAAAACAACACAGACAGAAAGTTGAGAGACCTTTTCATGGCAGACATGTTTGACATGTCATAGTAGGAAAAGCACAGGTATATTCAAAACCATTAATGATGGCTGCATTCCACTTAGGAGAGGCCCTGGTATTGGGCATGCTGACTCACTGAAATAGCTTACTGGGACACTTGATGGAATTGAGCCATTGTTAAGGTTATCAATTTCAGCTTTTCCTACTACGATAAGTCAAATGTCTGCTGTGAAAATGGTCCATTGGCTAGTTTATTTAAAGCCATCATCTTTCTTGTTGTTTCCTCTTTCCCACTGACCAATGAACAGCCCACCGTCTTCCCACCGTGATCTTCAGATCATTCTAAGTGATTCCACTAAGAGGTTTTATTTCCCACCACCGGGCTTTACTCTATTACCGCCAGCTTGGATATTATCTTACATGTTGTCTTCATGTTACACGCATGATTATCTTGTCAAACCTCTGACTCACCTCCGGGTGCACCCTCTCCTCTCCAGGGTCGTCCTTGCGGCCGAGCCTCCAGTGCATGAGGATCCACCTGAGCTTCATGTAGAAGAAGATGGTGTTGCGTCGGAAGAGGCGGACCTCTTGTTGCAGCATGGCTCTCTCCTGAGGCCAGGGCACCTCATGAGTCTGAAGTCCCTGCAGCTCCAGACCTCCCCGCTGGGCCTCCAAACGCAGACGCTCATCTTCCTGCTGCAGAGTTGTTAATTAAGTAAGTGACATGTGAGTAATGTATCCAGTCATTTTAATCCATATATTTGGATATATGTCCTCTCTCAATATTACAGCAGGTCTATTGGTTTGAGAGGGACTTTACCAGTCATTTAAATAAAAATAATTCAAATATATTTTATGATAATTTTTGGTCCAAAAGAGTGTCAGACCAACTGTACAAAACCCCAAGATATTTAATTTCAGAATATTAAAAAAAACCTCAGAAAATATTTACATTTAAGAAGTAAAAAACTGAGAATTTATGGCATTTCTTATTTTAAAAAAAATGAGTAATTGTTTCAGCACTACATGATGCTGTATGATTTTGTGTGCTTAAAATGGCAAAAAGTTTATGTTTTAAATCAATTTTACTTTGATTAAATAGTTTGTACTGTAGTTGAAATTGCATGCGACACACTGAAGACAATGTAACATCAATCTAAGTCTAAAAAAAAAGATATTGATATCAAAGCAAAGCTTTCTTTCCTTTCCAGTGGTGACACTTAATTAAAATCATGTTTAAACTTCAGCAAAAACAGCAGAACAAGTGAAGTGTGGGTTCTTGTGCTCATGTTCATAATCTAAAGGCATTCAAACATGGCGACTGACTGCGTTATTGTACCTGAGGCAGAGAAACGAAAGCCTCTCGTTCCTCCATCGCAGCTCTCAGCCTTCGTTCATGATCCAGACGAAACTGGATGTCAGAAGCAGACGTGTCCCGGAGCTGAACCCACAACAGCACACAGTTACTTTGGATAAATTACATCACATATTGAGAACTCAAGTTTTTTTTTTGATCAACAAAATCACAAGGATTTGTGTATGAGATGATTACGCCTTGATTATATTTGTTCTCTTCAATTTCCACTGCAAAACAAAAATTCACTGAGCGGGACGGAAAAACCTGACATTCACACAAGTGGAAACACATTATACCTTCTTCTGCAACTAAATGATTATAATTTAATCCCATTTCAATCTGGAATAAATATTTCTTGATCCAGCAACTTCAAAGCTTTTTGATCAAACCTCAAACGAAAGGGTAATAATCTTAAAAACATTTTGGTAAAGAGAAGATCGATAGTGCTCTCATGTCTCTCCACTAAATATAGAGCTACAGCCAGCAGCAGCTTAGTTTAGCTTAGCATAAAAAAAAATTTTAATATAAAAAAATAACATCTAGCCTGGCTCTGTCCAAAAGTAACACAAATCTGCCTACCAGCACCTTTAAAAACTGAAGAATACAAATGACTTCCTGGATTTGGCGGGCAACCAGTAGAGACATCAGGAAGTCACTGCTCCTTGCAAAGAAATCGTTTGGCACATAAACTGCAACCCGTCTTTTTTTCACTTTGATATTTGTGCAGATTAAACAAACAAGTGAGCTTTAGAGGAGATTTTGTTACATTCAGACAGAGCCAGGCTGTTTCCCCCAGTTTTAATGCTAAGCTTAGCTAACCAACTGCAACTTCATATTTACTGTATGAGAGTCGGTATAAAAGCAAATGTATTCCCCAAAACTATTTCTAAATCATTGGCGGCCTTTTTTTTTAATGATGAAACATTTACTTCAGGCTTAATAGAATTGTGACTAGAAATTGATACTGTCACTGTATAAATAACCTACTGTATATTCATCAATCAATGAATTTTATTTGTCACATGAAATCGTACGAGGTACAATTCCAGACAGTGAATGTAAAGAGCTGCACAACACTGCTGCTTCATCTACTGTATATCATGGTTTCTATCACCAAAATAAAACATTACTAAAACGTTATTAGTTGTCTTGTGACAGGTATTATTTCTAAAAATGCACTTAAAAAATTAATTATTTTCCAAATACAGCAATCACAATCGGAACTGAATGCATGAAGTTTGATTTGTTTTACTACAGGTGAAAAAAATGCTCGTAGGGAAATGAAATGCTTATGTTTATGGTTTTGAATGTAATGATTCTTAAACTCGTTTACATCACATCCCTGTCTGTCCTTCTAAAAAAAACTCAAAGTGCAAAGAAACTCAAAGTGCAGACTTCTGACAGACTTTTTTTTAATGCGATTTCTTTCTTCTATCCTGCGTGCAAGCGTTCACTATACTTCCAACAGTAAGTTGAGCTGTTCAGTGTGTACTGACCCTGGATCACCTCCCTGTCAGCCCAATGTCGAATGCAAATCACACAGGCCTACAGCGCCATGCTAATCCTGCCATATCTGAGCCGCTTTCCCAATCATTTATTTTACCTCACAGATTACACTGCAGCAGAAATCACAGGAACAAAAAGAAATCCACATGGATGTGCTATAACTGTAACTGTAATAGTAATGTCACATCACTGCTGCCAGTGCTCTGCATTACATAACAGTGGGCAATTTCTCTATGAACACAAGCATGAGGCAGTGATTGTGAGTTACAGTGTCCAGCGATTACATAGCCGGTTTATAAAACAGCCGAGTCACTGAAGGATTTAACAGATCTGATCTGATGTGTGCTGCAGCAACGTTACCGCTCGCGTCTTTGATTGCACTCTTTGATTTTGTGTTTAAAGTGTATTGTGACACTTCTGTGTAAGCTGCACTTTTACATACGTTTAAGCTGCTGAGTCGAGTAATGACGGTGCAGCCGGTAGTAATGAACCGGTGCTAGAGGGCATCACTGCAAAGTGCAGACTCAGCCGTGATACACTGAATCGATATACTGTAGCTGTGCATGGGTGCTGTCTCACACTGTTTTAGAGGGCAACAAACTGTCCACCAGCAGATACATTTATCAAAGAACACAACATACAATCGAAACATTTGGTGCAATAAATGCCCTACAATTTCAGTACTACTCTGTAGTACTATGCGATCAACGTTTGAGTTGTTTCTTCAAACTCAATCCTAAAATGTCCAGGGGCACATGGAGTGAATAACAAAGCAATACAAAAATGTAAAAACATAATACATAAATAAATAAAGATCAGTGGCTGTAGGAGTGGACATTTATTGTGAAAGTAGAGTGAGTGAATGGAGTGAAATCGTGCTCAGCATCAAAAAAGTGACTGTGGCTGGAGCGTCACTAGACATGCTGGACTGAGCGGCCTTTAGATCACAACCCCCAAAACAAACCCCAAAATTTGATCCTCTGTAATTCATGATCAGACAAATTTAGAGTATATACAGTAGTGCTCAGAGACACTTTATATACTTTGGTTGAGATGGGGGAAGGCTCCTTATGGCACGAACAGCATCTTCAAAATTGACTTTAAATAGATATATATGGAAGTACAGTAGATAAGCGTGTCATACTTTGTGAAGTAATCAGAGATTTAAAACAAAACTTTTTTTCAGTTTTTTTTTGTTTCCAGTAATAAACTGTGAAGTCAAACTCCTCAGAATTGACATGTACCTGTAAATGTTATCGCCGTAGGTCAAGTGAGGTCTTTCTTACCATGGTGCACTGCTTCTCAGCCCGACAGACACTCCAAAAACAAACCCCAGAAGTGCCCTAAATGTCTTTTTCAGTATAATGACCTTCATTCTGTATCACTCACTGCATTTCATTTAAGACGTGACCATGATGTGACAACCTCCAAAATACATTATGCAAAAGCATGACTATAGATTATTTTTATTTATATTTTTGCCTCTCTATAAAAAAAAATTGTTAAATTAAAAATGACATGCTTTTGGTGCATCTACAGGCGCAGGCTGAGCTGTATTTCACAACAGTTCATCGTGAGAAAGAAAGACCACAGAGAAGAAACCAAACCAGATTTGTCTTTGAATCAATTTAAATGATTGAAAAATAGAGTCCAGCTCAACAGAAGGCCTGTGTGCTCATGGATGAGCCAGTGTCAGCTCGGCCCCACAGGTGAAAGGGAGATAGAGGAGGGAGGCACTGACCTCTGCTCTTAAAGCCAGGGGCCTGTGGTACCTAGTGAGTCCTGTGGCTCCCCTGCTCTGGGCCTGGCCCCCACCCTGGCTCTGGCTCTGGGGCTCCACGCCTCGCTCCTGTCCTAGACGCCACTCCAGCTCATCCCTCTGACCGGACTGTGAGTGACGTGGGGTGGGGAAGGGGAAGGGGAAGGGGAAGGGGGGAAGGGGGGTGAGGGGTGTGGACGGTGGGTGTAAGGGGTTAGGAAGATGGGTGACAGGAGCAGGATACAGGGGTGCAGGTAGTGGTGGTGGTATTAGGGGAGATGTGTGAGGTGGATTGTGGACAAAACCGACAGAAGACAACAAAGGGTTGAGGGGACGAGGAAAGAAAGCGGGCGAGGAAAAACAAACAAAAATAAAACAGAAAATGGGTAAAAAATATAAGCGGGGGATTAACTAACAGACTACAAGGTGTGAAGAAGAACAAACGGACTAGAGTACGAAGAAAAGCGCAAAGAGAAAGACCAACTTAAAGATGACGCCGTATGAGAGAGATGAGAAGAGAACGAGAGTGAGGATGAACAAAATCATGGGCTGAAACATCTGGCGGGAACACAAAGAGGAGCAAAGAGAGGGAATCAGGGGGGAAAAGAATGCAAAACACTTGTTATGAAGCGCATGCAATGAGGGATACATGAGTCCAAACCAACAGCTGAGAGATACCACGGAAAACTGCAAAGCGAGAGCTAGCACGCTAAAGTTTTCCAACATATGCCTGACATAGAGCCGTGTATGTTGTAGAAGCAGTCAGCCAGGGAAAGTTGCATCTTAAGCCTACATGATGCACATTGTTTTCAGACATTACAGCATTTAAAATACACTGGAGGCATTTTAGGCTTTAGTTGAGCTTTAAGACTGCAATGCTGGTTGCGCCCTTTTTGTAGCAATGCCCACATTTTAGTTCTGCAAGTGAGGATTCTTCCTAGCTAGCAGGAACTTTATGCTATCGTGCCAAATAGGTATCTGAATAAGTGTGTAGGATTCACTAATGGAAATCAATAGCAGACATATTCTCATATTTATGAATTCCATAACTTGAAACTCTCATAATTATCTCATAACAATCTCATTATTACAAGAGCCGCACCTTTAAATCAAAATGTTGTTTTTATAATGATCATAATGATAAAAAATAAAGTGAGTACAACTGTTCGGTTAGAACATAAGTCAAAATTGCAAGAAATCCTTTCTAACACTTTACAAGATAATTGCAAATTAAAAAATCTTGTAATTAGTGTGAACGATTCTTTTCTTTCTTCACGATCAGCATCTTGTCACAACTACTATCACAACTACGGAAGTCATAATTACCAGAAAACATTTCCAACACTTAACAAGATAATTACACAACGATGGTAATAAGATATAGAAATATTATTACATGTCATATTCATACTTTCATCTCATAATCGTCTTGTAAAGATCTCATAATTACAAGATCCAAAATGTACTCAACGGTATTAAAACATTTAAGCAATCAACAGTTACGGGATACTTTAATTATCTCAAGATCCACATCTTATAATTATGAGATACAAAAGTCATACTTACAAGAAAACATTTCCATCAATTTACGAGATAATTATGAGATCAAGATCTTGTAACTACGACATACGGCTCTTGTTATTATGAGACAAATGTAGTAAAATGATGGGACTCTGAGGTAATAATTGTGAGAAAACATCTAAATGTTTTTCCTCTGGTGAATGCGCTTGTGTACATATCTTTGAAGGAACACGCCAACTTATTGGGACTTTAGCTTATTCACCGTATCCCCCAGAGTTAGATGAGTCCACTCTTCTCATCTCCGTGCGTGTCGTAACTCTGTCTGACGCACCCACCACTTGCCTAGCTTAGCACAGATTCTCGAGGTAACCGGTTCCATCTAGCCTATTGCTCCCAATAAGTGACAAAATAACGCCAACATGTTCCTGTTTACATGTTGTTGTATAGTCACAGCGTGTACAAATAACAAGGTCATATGAGACACAGCCATCTTCTAACCGTATACAAACTGGGAACTATATTCTCAGAAGGCGAAGCACTGCTACTTGGGCAGAGTGATTATTACTCCAACTCTGAGCGAACTCCAGGCAAACTCTCTGCTCCTCAACAAGGGGCTTCTCAGGTGCTGTGAGCAAATCACTCCGCCCAAGTAGCAGAAGTAGCAGTGCTTCGCCTTGAAAATGTTGGCGTTATTTTGTTACTTATTGGGAGCAGTAGGCTAGATGGAGCCGGTTACCTCCAGGATCTATGCTAAGCTAGGCTAGCGGTGGGTGCGTCAGACAGAGTTATGACACGCACGGAGATGAGAAGGGTACGTATGGACTTATCTAACTCTGGGAGATACGGTGAATAAGCTTAAGTCCCAATAAGTCGGCGTGTTCCTTTAACTTTTTTTAAATGTACTATATATACACACCTTACTCTTTGCTGCTGCAGTGACTATTGTTGCTCTGTAATGTATGACATTTAAAACTCCATTGCTCTACAACTTTGATCATCTTCAACAATTTTCAATGGACGAAAGCCTTATTACTTTGAACAGGCGGTGTTAGTACAGTGGTTAGCTTTGACTAAACCACCCAGCTTCACCCAGACTAACCAGCGAGTCCTACAGGCAGAGGAGCAAAGCAGAAACAAGTCATTGGATAGAATGAATATGGAGGCAGCTTCACTCTATTATCTCTACAAAGCAGATTGGGTTCTTGAAGTGAGAAATGTTTGAGGAGCTGTTTATTGTATTCCATATGTCTGATCAGAAAACACACACACGCAGGCACGCATGCACGCGTGCGCACACACACACACACACACACACACACACACACACACACACACACACACACACACACACACACACACACACACACAAGATGTCTGCCTTATCATGCAGCACTGAGAACCTGCCTTGGAACAGTACACAGTATGTTGACATGTTGACTTACACTAAGCTGCAATAACACAAGAACAGAAAGCAGGATGCCAGCCAGCGAGGTTCTTCCAGAGGCAACTCACACAGCACCATGCAGACATTTTTCAACAGAGGTTATTTTAGACAGTGCACACATTTTTATGGCTCGTCTCCTTGGCAACACCATGGAGTAACCAATTCCACTTGTGTGTGTGTGTGTGTGTGTGTAATGATATGTAGTGCAAATATAATAGCTACACCATTTGTGTGTCGTTATGAGTCACACATATGCTGGCATGGTGTCATCATGCAACAGTTCACCATGTCAGGAAAAGCTCTGAATCGAGTCAATGGAAGAAGCTGCTATAAGTCCTTTAGTACTTACTCCATTCATACCAAGCACCCTCTCAAGCACCCTCCCTTGGCCCTGGCAGCTGCAGACAGTGAGTGCAGGGAGAAGAAGGCAGGCAGGGCTGCTGACTATGAGGATGTGCATGGAGATGCAGATGTGAATGTGGCAGCAGCAGGAAGCGATAATGGTGGCGGTGGGTCAGGGGAGGGGTGGCGCTGGTGCCAGCGTGGTAGAGCTGGGTGGCTCATGTCGGAGCGGGGGTCCTGCTATGTCACCCTGTTCAGGCACTGGACGTCTGAGGGTCTCAAGAGTCTCTCAATGTTTCCTTCTCTTGAGGCTTTAAATAACACATTCAGATTTTTCCAAGTAGGTCTATCTGCGTGTGCACAGTACTACAGGACACACCTACTTCATGACACGCCCTCAAAACTATTGCAGTTGTTGCAGTTTGGTTAGGTTTAGGCGCCAAAACTATCTGGTTAGGTTTAGGGGGGGGTGTTGTGTAGTGAAGCGGGCGTGTCATGTAGTTTGTGAGACTGCAGAAAGACCCTTCTCTATTTTTCAAGTCTATCTAACCTGTCTCATGATGGTCTAATCTCAGCTCACTTTTTCTATACAGTAGGTGGGTGACCAATCCAATGCTGAGTAAATTCAGCTTCACAATTATGGGAAAAGCTAACACTGAAGGATCAAAAAGTGGCATCGCACAAGCCAGCTATCCCTGTTGTAACTCTTGTGACACCTCCTGCTTATAATCCAAAAGATTAGAAGGATCAAGAGACCTTGATTCAGGGTCTGTATTCTCATTGAAAATCCAGATCAAGCAAGCATTTGCACCTTTCCTCCGTGGGAGGTGTCTGTCTTCCCTGAGCTCGCCTTAGGACACCTGTGTTTCCATTTGACAAGTGATAACTCCCCACCTGTTGTAGCGTGACTCCACTGTAGTAAACGGTGGACAAAATCCCCAGTCCTTGCTCTGTGTAGAAATTAATTTTTAAGTTAAGCCGAGGTTAATGTGAGGCTTCAGCAGTCTGAGTTAGCCGAATTACGCCAGACCTCTCAGAAAGGAAACACTGTCCAGGGAAACACAAACTACAAATTCCAAAAAAAAGAAAAACACTTTATTTGGCCAACACAGACTACTAAAGCCTTATATTAGCTTTGGCTGACTTAAAAGAGTTCTTCACCGATTTAGTATTACAGTTGTACAGGGTGCACTGCGGTCTCAAATCAATGCAGCAGAACCAGAGATATTGTTTTTTTTTTTTATTCCACGTCAAAACCTGGTGCCTACATTACCCATAAAGCAACTCAACCTCAGTTTGGTTGGAGATTCAGGTGTGTTATGCTAGTATAGCGGCTAATGTAGCCTTGAGCCTCTAGCAGAGATGAGGAGCTACTGTACGGATGTCTGGTGAGCTTACTTCTTTCTAACTTCACGCCCCCAGATTGTTTTCATTTTCAAACTTGTAGTTTTTAGCTTTTTTCACATATGCAGTAGTACTCACACTTGTAGACATACTTTGTTGAGTAAAATCGTCACACTTCATACATTTTTTGCATGCAACAAAGACTGGATTTTCTCCCTTATTTCTTACAGTGGAGTTGCACTACTGCCAATATGAAGATGATAAATTATTACAGAAACCTTTAACTATCTCAACATACATACGGGCATGTCAATATTGTTTTAAGATAAACTTGAAAGAATCTGAACCTCTCCTAAAAGCTATGTTTGCCTACAACTTAATAAGATTCCCATTGACAGGCGGCGCTGCCACTGTTTTTAATGAGAGCTGAATTTTTGCACACAGTGCTGACTTAGGATCTCATTTAGTTTATTTTGGCCTTAAATTGTCGACTAATGACGGCATACTTAGGGCCATTTAAATCCAACCTAAACTAATTCTCACATTTACAAACACACCAGTGGGTTTTCTTATGGCTATCTTGTTACTTGACAGGGTTTTGCAGTTTTAAAGCAATGAAGCCATCTGATGTGATATTGTTTTCAGCCTTTCTTACTTGCAACATGATGTCGTCTGGACAACCAGGTGGGATACTTTTGAAGTTGGATGCTAATAAATGTTCTACAGTAAGATTTTAAATTTTTTTAATTTTAATCTTGTTTGCAATGGTCGTCAGAAAATCCTAAATATAGATTTTCCCCATCATAGTTAACTGCCATTCTGGCTGACAGGCTTTCTCCCTTATTATTGATATTTCTCTTTTTTTTGCAAAAGAACCAAGCAGCCACAGAAAGAAAACATCTACATGTACTGAGATATGTCACCTTTATAACAGTAGAAAAGAACAAAAGAAGTCTATCCTTTGAACTTACCTGGAAGTCCGTCACCAGGTCTCTTCCAAAGGTGCCAATGGGAGAGTCACGGGACATGGAGGTGACTGTTGACAGGAAGCTGCTTGACTCTGTGAGGTTTGGCATAGGTGACAGATCGTCTGTCCTTTCTCTCAGCCCCTCCCCTACATGGTCAAGCTTCTCCATGAAGATGTGTAGCTCAGTGCTGAAAGCCTTCATGCGAGTGTTGATGGTGTCTAGGACCTGGGTGTCTGGTTTGGATCCAGACGCTGCATCTCCTTCAAGGCTCTCTCCTGTCGTCACCAGCAGCCTGCCCTCAAAGATCAAACTGTCGGTGTCCGTGATCAGACGGTCCACCGTCTTCCCGAGCCTTTCCGCCTCGCGTTTCACGTTTGTGAACGACTCCCGTTCTTCCCTCCTGCGGTTGGCCAGTTCAGTGGCGCTGAGCTCACTGCCGTCTGAGGGTTTGATGCTTCCGAACCCTGAGGTGGTTGCCGTTTTCTCAAACAGGTCTTCAGAGTCACTCTCGCCACCAATAGGGCCCTCTCTCTTGGGGTGGAGGAGAAGAAGTTGCCCTGCCTCCTCTTCTTCAGCGGCTTCTCGCCGGCCTGCATCACTCTCTGCGTCGCTGTCTCGAGGGCTGCCGGTGCGGAGGCCCAGGTGTGCAGCCAAGTCGCAACGCTGGACGTTGGACATGAGGACTCGGTTCTCGTATTGCAGCTTCATCACCTTTCCACTCAGCTCATTGATCTGCATCCTGGCTGATTTAAGCTCCTCCATCATCACCCCGCTACTGGAGCCATTACCATTCCCCCCATTTCCAGGTTTAAATAATCCTCCCTCACTACCCTCCTCGCCAACAGAGCTGCTGCAGGGGCCGAACTTGAAGCGATTGAGTTCAGATGTCAGCTGCCTGTTGTGGTCTTCAATCTCTGAGATGGAGCGGCGCAGCAGCTCAGCCTCCTCCTCCACAAATTGCAGATGGCGACGAAGCTCACTTGCCGAATCCAGCGCATCACCGCCATATGGCGACGAGGGCATGCTGGAGAAGGGTTCCCGCCCAAAGCAGTCTCTTTCATACTGACAGCGAATGTCTTCGTTTTCTGCCCGCAGGCTGCGGTTCTCCACTTCCAGCTCCACAATCTTTCTGCCCAGGATGTTGGCCTCCTCCTCCACCAGCTTGAGCCGTAATCGAAGCTCAGCCTCTCGAGTGGTGTGAGGACCACCACCAGAGCACTCGGCCAGGGGAAGGGGACTGTCCACGTCCCCGTAAACTGACTTGTACTTTTGCAGCTCTTGCTCCAGTTCGTCCTTCTCCCGGCCCAGCTTCGCCATCTTTTTTCTCATCAGGCTGGACTCCTCTTTGGCAAACTGAAGCTGGCACCTGAGGTCTGCACTGTCATCCTAGCAGTGTGATAGGAAAGAGGAATCTTTAAAAACTTTAAAGGATAAAAGTGGTGATATCTTAAACTTTTGTTATTGTCAACACTGTAGTTTTTAGCAAACGTATAAGGCATTTAGTGGGGACCATTTACAGCAGTGGAGTAATTCACATTTGGTGCTCTAATAAGTAATTATAGCAGCAGGACGGTGTGTGTGGCACTGACTGAAAATAAACTGTAAATGTGTTCATGGTAATGAAGGTACATGTCACCCCGTGCAACAGTGTGGCTCTCAATAAGCTTCATGAGGTAGTCACCTGAAATGGTTTTCACTTAACAGGTGTGCCTTGTTAGGGTTAATTAGTGGAATCTTTTCCCTTATTAATAAAAAAAAAAGCAAAGGGTGGCTACTTTGAAGAATCTAAACTATATAACACATGTTTTCAGTTATTTCACACTTTTTTGTTAAGTACATAATTCCATATGTGTTCATTCATAGTTTTGATGCCTTCAGTGAGAATCTACAATGTAAATAGTCATGAAAATAAATAAAAAAAATGCATTGAATGAGAAGGTGTGTCCAAACTTTTGGCCTGTACTGTATATACAGTATTGTAGAAGTTTGGCTACACAGGCAATACTTAGTTAATTGGATCAATTCATTGTTGGTTTTGGTCTTTACATGGGATTTGTTGACAATAAGAAAAATATAGATCACAAAGCTTATCGTTTAATGCCTATGGCATTTCATTTGTTAGAATTTTGAATTTAAAGGAAAGGGACAGAATAATATTTTTAGAATTGATTTACCTGAGTCGTGGACTTCTTGTCTTTAAATGTTTCCCTGCTACCTCGTCTCCTCAGTACAGTCTGTAAAAGAAGGAGGAAGAAGGAAGAAAGATGTAAAACATGTAATCATATACACCGTTAAAATATTCTTCCAACATTCAGTGGTGCTGCAAGGGAAACAGAAAATAACATAAACTAACACACAGCACACTGATAAAAGCAATACAAGAGGCTTTGTGAATTCAATAGTGAGGATCTCTGCAGTTTTAAGATGCTATTGATATTTCGATAGATCACAATGCTAGTGTTTATACAGACATGCGCAATAACTAACAATCATAGTAATGACGGTACCGCATAACATAAATGCAGTGGAAAAAATATGTTTGCTAACATGTACGCCGACTCGCCTAATGTGAAGCAGACTCTGCAAAAGTCCAGAAGAACATTAATCTACATGGATATATTACATAACATTTCCATCATCAGGTCAAAGCTAAGTCTAATGACGAAGTATTTACTCTAAGGCAAATTGCAACTCATATGACATAACTGATTGATTTATGCACGTAGTAATGGTAATAGCCTGTATCAGAGGCCAACATCTGGTTACAATGTTAGTCTTACTGTGAGGGAGTGGAGGGGCACTTTGTATGATTTGCATGATGTAAAGTAAAACCCTCAGCATCAAGTCCAGAAAAACGTCAGGGTACAAATGATGAGGCTATTCTATCGTGCCTTTTCATATATGTATGATGCACCAGGGTGCTTTAGATCCTATTCAGAGCTCTGTATGACAGACGTCTTATCCCGGCTCAGGTTCAGTGACACATGGCGCTTCGACAACGCTCAGAGGGGGGGAAACATCTGTCTGTCCAGTGGGGAAATCTGTCCTGTAGCTAATACTAGGCATCGCACGCAAAGCCCGGATAAAACAGGGTCCTCTGCACTCCAGCTTAGTCTTAGAGAGTCTAATAAAATCAATCATTTTTTATCAAGTCCTTTCACCATCGGCTGCAGAACTGACAGAGACAGAGTCAAGATGAGAGACATGAAAGGAGTTAGAAGAGAGGAGGAAAGTGAGGGAGAGAAATAATTCCCCTCTATAAATGCAGAGTGCAGAGCTTTCAAGTGTGAACCTTTTTTTCCAGGTTCAGATTGCTGCCATGGCAGAGTTATTTAAAGGTTCTGGTGATCAGTTAAGCTGGGCTCCTTTCTAGAAGGCATAACTTGATAGTAATATATCCAATCTCAGGGTCGCAATCAAATTGCAATGTACTATACAAATGCTTTGTGATCGTTTCGCTTAGGCTACAGCGAACAATCATTTTTTATATAATCATTTTGATTAATTGTCTTGTCTATAATATAAAATGTGTAAAAAAAAAAGTGAAAACTATGTCAAACTACAAGAGCCTAAAGGTGACATATTTAAATGTCTTTTTGTCCGACCAACAGTCTAAATATTGATATTATGTATAAACATTGTTTAAACATAATATATTTGTAAACAGTGAAAATTGGCCTTTTGGTTAATAAATGACCTTAAAAACTAATAATTATCAAAATTGTTATTCTCCCTTGAAGTAGATCAGAGAATATTGATAACGTTTTTATATTTCTCTCATTTAAAGTATTTAAACTTTAATTTCTTTGCTTGTTATGACCAAAAGGAACAAAACTGATTTTTAAACTCAGCTCTAAAATGATTGGCAAAACCCAGAGAATCCCTTAAATAATACTGAACTTCAAAAAGGCCCTATGATTTTGATAACATTGTGATTGGTTTGCACACTATGCATAAAAACATCATACTTGCTGATCTGTTAATGTGACAGCATTCAATTCAGGTTTGTTTCATGTTTAAACTGTTATGGAAATGTTGCTGATCTTCCTCGTAAGATTGTGACTTTTGAGGGATGAATGACCTCAGTCAGTGAACAGTATATAACTCATCAGTGTTTCAGCTGCTGCTGTTTAAGGATACAATGCTCTTCTTCTCTTTTAAATTTTTACTTTGTATAAAGCAAACTCTTCACTGTACAAGATCTGTTGCCAACCAAAATAGACCAGTAGGACAGTGTGAATCATTCATGGCCAGACGGATGGAAAGTGTGAGGGGGGACCTGTTTTGCCCGGAGCAGGAACGGACCTTGTCTCAGTCGCTGGCTCTTCGACAGGAAGGGAGCGCCCACTTAGAAACCAAACATGAAAATAACCATAGTGTGGGCAGAGTTACAGAAAGAGATTCATGCCTCTTGTTTTTTTCCAGTTCTGTGACACATTTTATCTTGGATTTTTTTATGATAAATGTCCACTGTAGTGAAGGCTGAAGATAGCTTTCTTTTGCTGCTCAAAAGACCTTAGTGTTATTAGTGCTAATGCTTTGGTGATCCATGTTTTATAATTTGCCTTTCATTAACATGTAACTGATCCACACTTAAAGTGATGGTTCGGAGTAATTTCACCCTAGGGTCCTTTGCACCATGACCTCGAGCCAAACACCCCCCCAGAAGCTTTTTTCACCTGGGTCGAACATTGGGAGAGTTAGCGTAGAGTAGCGTTATCAGCTGAATAGCTTAGTGCAGGGGCTAATGGATCCAGTGATGTATCTAATAAATATTTTTGTTGCATCTCTTTTCGGTGTTGTAATTTGTAGACGTCCCTAAGCACTCGTCTTACTGCCGGCAGCAGCAACAACAGCAGAGAGCAGAAGCCAGCAGGCAAGTGTTCTTTAAATACACTTCTGGTGTACTTACAAACTTTCCAATCCATCGTTTTATGAGTAAATAACCTATTTATACTAGTGTAGAAGTTTGGTATCATTTTGGGCATTATTAGTGTAGTCATTTACGAGATACAAACGTGGGTCCATTAGCCCCTGCGCTAAGCTATTCAGCTGATAACGCTACTCTACGCTAACTCTCCCAATGTTCGACCCAGCTGAAAAAAGCTTCTGGGGGGGTGTTTGGCTCAAAGTCATGCTGCAAAGGACCCTAGGGTGAAATTACTCTGAACCATCACTTTAATCAAAGGCAGATCCTAATGCAGTAAAGTTGATAGTTTTTTTGGGCCAATTTTGTTTTAATTTTTTTAATTCATTTAATCTTTATTTATCCAGGTAAGCCGACTGAGAACAAATTATTCTCATTTACGACGAACTGTCACATTCACACAGTTACACTGTCTGGTTTTCCCTTCAAAAGAAAGTACACAGATGTGTTTAATCCCATATTTAACTCGCAAGTTAAAATGTTCAGGGTGTCCACGTCAAAATGACTGAGAGCGATGACACACCTCATGGCAAACTCCACTAATGCACAGATTGGTTCATATAACCTATTTCATCCCTGGGAATCCTATACAAGACTATAATTGTTTTTATTTGATGATGACAGACTGTAATTCAT
The DNA here is from genome assembly GCF_004354835.1 of Perca flavescens. NCBI lineage: Eukaryota > Metazoa > Chordata > Actinopteri > Perciformes > Percidae > Perca > Perca flavescens. Next base: position 21,184,766 of record NC_041342.1, read on the forward strand.
GGTTTACCCCCCCGACCAGTCTCAGCTTTATGTCTGTGTCACTATCTCCAACACCAGTCGTGGTTTAATTCTCAGCCCTGGTGACAGAGCTAATCTCTCTCGGGAGACAGCAGATTAGACAGCATCTTGTGCAAAGATTCCAGCCCGCTACAACCAGGGATCCCTGTTTACTCTACACAGAAGTCAATTTGAGGCTTGGAGAAACAACTGTGTGATCAGAGAGCAAAAGAACACTGATCAAATAGTTTGTCGGAGCCAATTACCTAAAAAAAGCAATTGAGTTAACCTCAGTCTGACCTTTTAATTCATTCACTGCATTTCAAATAATATATAATAACAGAACATGTTCATGGACTTAGACAAACTATAGTTGCATGCTGTGAGCTTTTTACTGAAAGCTATAACCCTGTATTAAAAGTACCTTCAAGTGGGGCATGTTAATGAGAGAAGTCTATTTCAGTGACTGACTGATGCTGTATTCATGGCTTTGTAAGTCAAAATGTCATTGAGTCATGAGCTATAATGTGGCTGATACTTTTAAAAATGACAGAAGCACACTGATATAGTTGAACTTGTATTGTCAATCACTTAGCAAAAGTATTTTCAGGACCAGTGGTTGAAAGCAAGCTGCTGGAACTTGTCAGTAATGCTACTGGGAAATAATGTAAATGCACACAAGAGTTCATACACCACAAACCTAATCACAGTGTAGACGATCAATAAGATTAGCATTTCACCAAGCGAGATCACATAAAAAGGGAAATAGGAGATACAAAGAGGAGTGCAACAGAGAGGTTATAACTGCAGGGTTACAGGTTTGATCCCTGTAACAGATGGTATATCTTTCCATACTGAAGTGCATTAAAGCTAAACACTAAACCTCAGCCTGCATAGAGATTACATATTTCTTGGCTGATTTTGATTTCCGTTTTTTTTTTCTTTTTTTAAAGAACTATAATTTATATATTACTTATATTATACCTATAATTGAAATAACTAATTTGTTAGTTTTTAATTTCATTTTGCATTGGATAATTCACAACAGAATATCATCATGATATAATATATGCGATAATATTGAGATGTTGTCAACAGTGCTTAATCGATTGTCAATTAATACATTTTTAAGTTAACTGATTATTTTAGCCACTTTCAATCAAAAATGACAATTATTTGCTGCTTCCAGCTTTTAAAATGTGAGGATGCTGCTTTTTTCTATTCTATAAAATAGGAAACTGATTACTCTGGATTTTGGACTAAGAGAAAAGAAGTAAAGGCTCTGGGAAATTATGATGGGCATTTTGCACTATTGTCTGACATTTTATACACACCCACACACACACGCACACGCACACACTTCCTTGTTCTTTGTGTGACCGTATTTTTTCCACTTTAACACACAATTGCACTCATGCACACCAAAAAAGCACAGAGGCACAAACATCCCTCTTCATCATCATCTGAATGCACTGCTCTCACAAGCCTGTTAGCACGGGTTAGTGGCAGTCAGTCGTGCAGTCATGTAGGCTGGCAGGCAGCTCCAGCTGGTGTGGGAGCTGCCTGTAGTACTGGTGCGGCTGGTTTTACTCCCCTGGGCCTCTGCCAGCCTGCAGGATTAGCAGATTGTAGTTACACAGTCTTTACCCTGCTGACTGAATGAACCAGGCAATGTGGGCCCCAACTGAATGACTGACGGTCTGTATTTATCTGGCCTTCTCCTGTACCTCCTTCTTGGACTCCCCATTTCTTTTGGAGCCCTCCCCACCTCCTCTTTTTCTTTTCTCCTCTGTTCTTTCACATCCCGTCAACATGTGACCCGTGACGGACATCTGAAATGGAGGGGGGGTCACTAATGGTTTGCATGGTTCTATCCTTCTGAAAGACAGTTTGAGTTAGTGAGGTCATTATAGCCACCGAAAACATCTTCAAAGGTCTCATTATGGATGAGGGTTAAGATGAGACTTAAGATTTGATTAAGTTTAAAGTTGAGGTTGAGGTAGATTTAAAGCTATAGTGCGTAGTTTCTGTCTTTCAGAAGAGGTAATTATCTTCGCTCGATTTTCTGCGCGAAAGTCGCCAGACGACACAGTTTTCTGAACATAGCCATACTGAGAAATACAGAGAGACTTTTGTGGAGCTGATAGCTTTGTATCAACTCATTTGGCAATGGCTTGAACGTTCATTAATATAAAAAAGTATTCTTTACCACTGTGCAGTGTTTTTGCATCAATAAACCTTATTAAACTCATTCAAACTGGGCAACCTTCTCTGGTTTAAGTCCAGCCAGGGATCTTTGTTGTACAGTATGTTGTTCCCTATCTCGCTTTCCCCCTTCTGTGATCTCTCTACCGTCAACTATAAAAAGGCATAAAATGACCCAAAAAATACAGCAGGCTGTATGGTGGAGGCTTATTGCTACAGGTACCGGTGAGAAATACAATCGAGGATGCCCAGTTTGATTGATTTTAAAGGTTTGTCGATGCAAAAACACTGTACGGTGGTAAAGAATACTATGAATACAGGTTTTTAAAACCTGTATCACAGTTCCTATAATTTCTTCTTCTATCTAGACACCTGCAAAGTAATAAGTTGAATTGCACTCACTATTTTGCTCTTGATTGAGCAACACAGTGCATTACTGGATAGCATCTTGCTATGCAACAATAGTTAAGCTTTTTTTGCTGACTCCTCTGTACTAGTGCAGTAACCTCATTAAAATGACTGTTGAGACTGCAGTTTTTTAACACAGTATATTATTATATTCTAGTCAGTGTAAATGCAACCTAAAGAATAACATTTAGGGTTAAAATCTGAATTAGGATGTTGTTTGAATTTACAGTAGTTTGAATTAAAGGTAAATTCAGGCTCAGGATTTGTCTTTAGGTAAAAGGTTAGTAGAGGTGGGTTTAGGTTAAGGAATCATTATTATTATTATTAATCATCATCATTATTATTATTATGTCAGGATGAGGGTTCAGATTTGAGTTTGGTGTTAAAGCTTGAAGATCAGTTAAAGGTCCCAACAAAGCCAGTTACGTACGTACGTGTGTGTGTGTATGTAAAAGTAAAGCATTCAGATGTTGACACAAGGAATGTGCATGATACGTGTGACAGTGTGTCCAACAATTACCTCCAGCGTTGCTCTACTCTGCACTAAAATAAGTGAAGTGTAAATTACGGTATTACAGTGTGTGTTTGTAGGTGTGGAACTGATTTTTGGCATCCATTAGTGTCACTCCGGGGAATATATATACAACAGATGAGTAGAAGCACATTGTTCAATAGGTAACATTTGCTCGGTGAAGCTCTGCTGCTGAAAAGCAGAGACATGCTGCTGCTGCTGCTGCTACAATCTCCCTACATAATCTTTGAAAGACTGCTGCGTTCACAAAGGAAAAGGAGAATATTGTGTACTCCGACACGCCTGTTTGCGTAAGACACTGAGGCCTTTTTGGAACAAGTACTGGATGACATCGCACAGTGACATCACCAACAAAATCCCAATGTGGGGAGTAAGAAATATTTTGAGGGTGGAGTGTGAGTGAAAATAGGAACACAGCGAGTGTATTTTCGGCAGCATCTGTACTCAACAGCTTGGCCTATTTATGATTTTGCTCAAAGACCATAACAGTGCAGAGAGAGCAATACATCCAAAAGAGAGAGGCGTCTGGCTCTGGTAATGGGATTTAACCGAAGTGTGGTGTGACCAGCATAAGGTGGGATGGAGGGCTGGGGCGAGTGGAGCACAAAAGGAGCTGCGACGGGCCGCTGGATGCAGATAAACCCCTTCTCAGCACTGACAGAGAAGCCTAAGACTCCAGCACAACAGAATAGATATTACTCACCCGGCGGGAGAGCTCAGAGAGATAAGTCGCTATGAAATGTTTAGAGGCAGATTATATTAGTGAGATCTGGATGAATGAGCGCTCAATCTGGAATGTAATCCGTTTCAATAAATTAATTAATACTACACACACACACACACACACACTGAAATGAATGCGTACAAGTGTCACATGCTCTCATTTTATCATTTAATTTAATTTTTTCTCCATCCAAGGACACATTCGGCTGGACAAGTGATATATTTTAAAACTCCTGCTACACCATGATTTACGGCGCTGTGTGTATTTTTATAAGGAGAATCAATCTTTGGCTAGTAGCACCTGCAGTAGGCCAATACAGTCTAAATATACTGCATCTGGATATACTCCATCAGCCAATTATGAACCATGCAACCCATTGGAATTCAATTTGATGTTGAAAATGGTGCACAAACCCCATACACAGAGGCTACATCAAATAGATGTGGCAGTGATATTTCAAAAAGCCCTAAACCAATCAATGCTAACTGAATTAAAGTAATCCAGTAGAGTGCGCTGCTCAGCCGGTGTGTACACGTGTGTTTGTGTGCACATGCGTGTATATCTGCAGTCATCAGTCTCCCCACATGTGTCTAAGAATGGGTGGGTGCATGTTTTTGTGCTTTTGCAGTCACTGCGTGCCTGCTTGTTTGTCCTTCTGCATGTGTGTACGAAGCTGAGCTGTTGTGGGCTTATATACATCTGCCAGTGTGTGCATATGTTTGGCAGCGAGACAGGTTAAATGCAGCACTCTCTGAGGTCATTCCAATGTCAGGCCATCCCCAGCGGATATGGGAATCTTGTAAACAGATTCTGGCTCCTGCATCTTGACATCAATAGCTGCCCAGAGATTGCTTTCCACCTCTGTGGTGAATGTGAAATCCTTATTGTTAGAATCAAGAGAATTACGATTTTGAATGCAGAAGCAGAGCTTTGGAGAGTATGCCTGGCATGGGACTTCACATCAGACATCCCACACATCAAATGTAAGGATATTACACAATTTTTACTTGGTGAAATTGAAAATGGGCATGTTTTGGCATAAAGCACCCCACTGGTCAAAATTAGACATCGCATAGGTCCTTTGTGGATGATCTTAAGCTGCAAATTTACATAACCTTATCGCCAGGGAACTATAGCCCATTACAACAATTAAATATGTGCATTGAACAGATTAATGACTGGATGTGCCAGAACTTTCTTAAATTAAATGAAGAAAAAACAGGTGGTTGTTTTTGGAGCAAAAGAGGAACGATTGAAAGTCAGTGCTCAGCTTCAAACGACAATGTTAAAAACAACAGACAAAGCAAGAAATCTTGGTGTAGTCATGGACTCAGACCTAAATTTTAAAAGCCACATAAACATAATTAAAAAATCAGCCTATTATCACCTTAAAAATATATCAAGGGTTAAAGGGCTTATGTCTCAGCAGGATCTGGAAAAACTTGTCCATGCTTTTATCTTCAGTAGACTTGACTACTGTAACGGTGTCTTTACAAATCTCCCTAAAAAATCAATTAGACAGCTGCAGCTGATTCAGAACGCTGCTGCTCGAGAACTCACTAAAACCAAGAAAGTGGATCACATCACTCCAGTACTGAAGTCTCTACACTGGCTTGCAGTGCCTCAAAGAATTGATTTCAAAATACTTTTGCTGGTTTATAAATCACTAAACGGTTTAGGGCCAAAATACATTTCTGATCTGCTGCTACACTATGACCCACCCAGACCTCTCAGGTCGTCTGGGACAGGTCTACTTGTTGTCCCCAGAGTCAAAACTAAACAGGAGGAAGCAGCGTTCAGTTTTTATGCTCCACATATCTGGAACAAACTCCCAGAAACCTGTAGGTACGCTGCAACTCTCAGTTCTTTTAAATCTAAGCTAAAGACCTATCTTTTTGATGTTGCTTTTCTTTAAATAATCAATTTTATTAACTTTAATTTCTTATACTGCACTGTAACTTTTATTCTTATACTGCACTATCAATTTTATTCTTGTTTTTTAATGTTTTTAATTTGTTTATTATTGTTTTTTAATTGTTTTCTAACTGCTCTTTAATGTTTTATGTAAAGCACTTTGAATTGCCCTGTTGCTGAAATGTGCTATACAAATAAAGCTGCCTTGCCTGCCACTAATTCATGTTTTTTACCAATGGATCAAATGACGTAATGTGAGAGAGGTCTACATAGCTCTATGTATCTCTGCATAGCTTTAAAACATTTTCTGAGCTCATTGTTTTAGTTTTTCGGCCCACAATTGTATTGTTTTGATTTACTCTCACCGCTCTTATTGGCGTCATATTTTTGAGTGAAAATGATCAACCCACTGTACTTTACTTGCTCCTACCTACTGTAATTTACCCAGCGTCAAATGGCAGACAAACAAAGTGAGCACCTAGCTGGTGAACACACAGGAGCATTTGGGCAGCTAAAGAGCCATATATTTCCCTCAGGAGTTGGTGGAGACCAAAACAGAGCTAAAAAGGAGAGTCAATATTGGACTTACATTTGACTCCACATGACTGATAACATTGCTCTGTGTCTGTAGGTTGTGTAATGCTGCTCTAAGTAAAGACATAATAGCTATATTTTAACTGCTTCCATATAAGGACAAATATCCATCACAGTGTGACTTGCAGTAACTGAAGTGCCCATTTTTGAAGGGAAGCAGAAAGTTGAAGCTTTTTGGTGACTTTGGTTGCTAAATATATTTTCATTTTATTCTATTTTCAAGGCCATTTATTTTTAAAACCCCTCATAATGTTATTTCATTTTTCAAATCACAAAAACATTCAATGATTTTCGAGTCGAGTGGGAACAGTGAAAATCATCATTCAGTAGTTAGACCATTAAACTAACTCTTTCTGCATTCTACAGTCTGTTTACAAATTCCATTTAGATCAACATTTCTCAATACCAGAGTGTGGAGAGTGTTTCCTACTATGGTAAATGTGCGGGGTTGTGTTTTTTAAGATTTACTTAACTTACTGCAAAACTTAAACTTAATGCATCCTTAAAGCACCTTCTGTAGCGCACAAACCTGCAATGTTGAACACTTTGCAACAAAGCTGCACCCAAACCTTTTTATAATTTTTTGTTCAGGTTAATTTCTGATAAAATGTATATGTTTGAGAATTAAACAATATTTAGCTGCTGGTTTAGTAGTCCTGTAAGACCCTTCTTCCAGTCCTTGAATGCAGCATAATATTTATGGCTGAAATGTGATAATTGTGTAATACGGGAACTCTGTGAACCGTATCATCGCATAAATCGAATTAACTGATTATTGGACTAAGAACTTTTTGTCAACCATATTTCAAACAAGATGAATTATAACTTCTCAAGCTATCTTGATAACAGACAAAGAGAGGAAAAAAGCACTACCTAATCATGCTGACGGACATAAAAACAGTTAAAGACCACATTTGCATTGTAACATACAAAAAAGCTTGTTGCTGCTGTTGCAATAAACCTGTCACAATTAACAGGTGTTATATGAGATGTCAACAGTGCTGATATTCTAGAGACCTGTAGGCCATTTAGCAGATTGAGAAAACATGGCCAACACTGGCCGTAATAGCGACCGATGCTGACATGCATAGGTTATACAGCATCCTGTGCTGCAACATGCGCACAATATGCCTGCCTGTGTGTGTGTGTGTGTTTGTGTGTGTATAATTTAATGTTTTTGAAAGCCAATATGTGTGTCTGCTGGAGGTTGCATGTGAGCAGCGGAGGGTCACTCCCATACTGTTCCTCTTCACTAAGCCGGCCCTGACCTCAGTGTGAGAGCCGACATGCATTAAAGAGTAGCACAATGGAGCTTTTATGGGGCGTGTCACACTGCTTTCACTCACGCTTTACAAATCTCCCTCAACAACCCCACAGACTGGCAAGCAGCTTGCAGAAAACACGATGCCAGTGTGCCAACTGGCGCAAACTAAAGACACAAGATACAGACAATGTTTAGGTGAAATAAATAGTAAGAAATGAACCAGGAGTTTTTCTACTAATCCGATGTACAGAACGGAGCAGTGTTGTTTCATTCTGATTCGAAATAAAACAACAGGATACGGTAATTAGCTGCTAATAATAATTAGCAATGTTCTCAATTAGAGGATAAAGACTAAACTGTTTTCCTCAACAGTGAATCAGGTTTAACAGTGTAACACAAGCCTTGTGATTAGTCATTGTGCATGCGTGTGTGTGTGTGTTGCATGCATGCATTGCATGCATGAAACATTTGCCGTCAAACTGGTTCTCAAATGGCTCGAGTGTGTAGTGCTGAATCGGCAGATCCCACGGTAAGGAGAGGGCAGGAGAGAGGAGAAGCTACACTTCAGCGAGCGCTCCCATTAGCAGGTTTAGCTTCTCTGATATGTATAATTACAACCAGCTCCACCTTAAGGTCCCTTCATGACACACAGATACATTTTTATTCGGCCATTTTCACTAAAGCTCTGCCCAGTGTGTGTAACAGTAAAGTAATCTGCACAATCTGCATTTAAGCAAAAGAAACAAATGATGAGGAACGAAACAGCTAGCTCTGTATCACAGTGCTTTAGTGATAAATGTGGGACTCTTTAATGATCAGCAGTAGAAAACGGGGATTAAATCAAGCAAAAAGAGAGGCAGTGAAGCTTCTGTGTTATCTTTGTCAAACTAGATTAGGTGGAGACAGATAAGAGGAAGGGCACGTAGAGTCCTCTTATATCAGCCTCAGGAGTGTGTGACCTGTACACACATCAGTCTACACACAAAAATCCCAGTGTTCTCATAATCATTTTTTTGCTGATTATTATCTAGCGAAGGGGTTATGTCTCCTTCCTTCTCAGAGTGTTTCATTTGAATACTTTTTGGAAGCCTGATGAGGTATCCTGTTTTTTCACAAGAAACAAGAAAAGGTTAGATAAAAGTCAGATAAAGCACAGTATTCTGTGCACCAGAAGCCTGCCTGATCTATTAGATTAGCTGACATTTACAATTCTCACTTGTGTTTACTTGTTTCTTTATACATACTTTAGCACACGTAGTCTTACAGGATAAAGTGTGTACTGTAATACCAAGTAACTAGTCTTCTCTATATTATTCCGAAGAAAAACATGCTTTAATTAAAAACAAATGCTTCTGAACTTCTAATAATTAACAGTAAAGATGTCTCTGATGGCTCACAGTCAGAAGCTACACTGTTCGGTTGCCTTGTGAAGAGTAGTAAAGCCAGGAAATCTTCTCACAGTAATTAATGACCCATTGCCTGGCTGGGCTGCCGATCACTGGCTGCCATAGTAATGGATGGTTTGAGAGAGGCAAATCGAAAAATCTGACCTGAGAATAGATGGACTGAGACAAGGAGATTCTTTAACACAGAGAACTGAAAAATTGATTCTGTGTTATGGATATAGTTACATTTGAAGTTTTACAATGACATCAACATGTACTGCTCTTGATGTACACAAACAATTCAACTTAAACTTAATTTGCTAAAAATCCAAGGAAAAAACACCTTGACTCTGGCACAGTTTTATTTAAAGATGTTGTCAGTCAGTCAACCACTTGATACATCACAATTAACGGTTCGCTAAGGCTGTTGAGCTTTTTGTTCTCGAACAGCACATATGCACTTATATACTGTATACACTACAAAGATAACAATGGCATATTTACCATCCTTTTGTTTTAAAATGAGATCCTGTAAAATGGATCTTTTATTTGCTCTTGATTGCTACATACATGAAAGTCCTATAAGTATGATAATAAAAAAATGTAAGATCAGACTTATTTTGTTCTAACAATGTTTTGGCTGCTTACATTGTTTGCATTTTCAAACTGTATATTTTTACTTTTAGCGTTACAAGAAAACATGTTTTACGGGTGAGGCTAAGTGATGTATATATAAAACATAACTGTCTTGAGTAATGTTTGCTAGAGCATTAACTTCCCCTACAAAGAGCAGGACAGGGCTGCTAATGTTAACCTAAACTGCGATAGCATCCGAGGGGAAATATTACACATCTGTTGTGCTAGTCATGAACTGGACTTTGTTTTTAATTTAACCTGTCACCCCACAAGCTAATGCAGGTAGTTAATGATGAGCTCTTTGGCCTTGGAAGTAAGTCTTGGTTACTGTATGTAGTATGATAATTAGCTGGACATGCTAATGATTGCAACTACTCTAACCAATCCATATTTGTGTTGTCATTCATTATTTTTTTTATCTGTATGCAATATGTTATCACATTAAATTAAATCCTTAGATTGTGGGATGCCTTGAAATTTAAATCAAACACTGTGTCTTTAAAGAACAAAGTGACAGACTAGATGCAGCCATGATAAACAGTGAGCTGCTGCTCCCGATTTAGCCCTGTCGCTGATGTGGAGGGTTGACAAGTGCAGAACTGGCAACCAGTGGTGGGGAGACAGGTCCCCAACTGCTAGAGGCCAGAAGGGGGAAGTGGTGATTTATATTTCTGTTATAAAAGAGACATGAGGAGACGGTCAGGCGGGATGAACCGACATCAGTGAGCAAGTACATTTTGATTTCCAGCCCTGAGACAAGAAGTATTTCCAAACAGCTCTTATTATCTTTGTTATAAAGTGTTTACTGTATTGCATAGGTGGGTTTCCTGTATTGTGACAGCATATAATAATTTTAAATATTTCAATTTAACTATTTTCATGGCAAAAAAGTCAAAAACATACTTATAAATTGAGCAGTGTAGAACTTTGTAAAATACAGTATGGAAAAGCATCTGTAGCAGCATTTAGATCCCCACATGGAACTAAACTAAAACTAAAATCTTTAAGGTGGGTTTTGGCAGGTTAAATAGACTGACATGTTTGGAAATTTGTTTTCTCATTTGCTTTCTTGCCATGAGTCAAGTTAAAAGATGGATAGCTGTTTTGCCCTGCTTAGGCTACTCGCCTCCTGGCTCAATCTCTAGACGGAAAAGCGGTATCCATCTTTTAACTTGACTTGACTTTAGCTAAACTAAGCTAAGCTAATCGCCTCCTGGCTGTAGATATTTAGTGCATAAACATGACAGTGGTATTGATCTTCTAATCAACTGCAAGTGCGTGAGTGTCTACGCAACGTAAATTTCATCATCAGAGGGTGTACGCTGCAGTACGCGTAGGCTCTGTGTGGATAACAGATAATTATTTGTGACTGCACAGACTTGTCCGGGCATGTACGCACTACGCGCAGCCACTCCGCTACCAGTGGTAGTGTAGCGATCTACTGCGCATGTGTGGAATGTGTCCTCCAAGATAGTATTAACAGAGCTACCATGCGTCCCTGGTGTCTGCATATGCCCCTGAGTTTGAGTTTATTGAATTCATGCTCACAGTTAAACAAGTGAATAAAAAGCTGAATTTATATCAGTTAAGAAAAGTACACAATTTGGTTCTGTGTCCGTAATTCAGTATAGTACAGAGTACACAAGGAAATGTATCTCTATACGAATGGATAGAAACACCACGCAAAGATGGGAGAAAATTTTATTTCGTGTTTTTCGCTATCCAGTGTTATAGAATATGCACACGGAGCATTACCGAGACAGATAATTAACTCCCCTACTTTCATTTAACTTCGATTTAGGTGGTGTAGCCTATGCTAATGATATAGTTTAGCAAAATAACATCATTCAAATTCACAATGTATTAAAGGTCCCATGACATGGTGCTCTTTGGATGCTTTTATATAGACCTTAGTGGTTCCTTAATACTGTATCTGAAGTCTCTTTCCTGAAATTCAGCATTGGTGCAGAATTACAGCCACTAGAGCCAGTCCCACAATGAGCTTTCCTTAGTATGTGCCATTTCTGTGTCTGTAGCTATTGAGGAGGAGAAAGGGGGGGGTGGCCTTGACCAACTGCCACTTTGCTCGTTTGAAAGCCATGATGTCTCTCTCTCATGGGTGGGCCAAATTCTCTGGGCGGGCAAAGCAGAGAAAGGGGAGGTAACCTTGCTCCTTATGACCTCATAAGGAGCAGATTCCAGATCGGCCCATCTGAGCTTTCATTTTCTCAAAGGCAGAGCAGGATACCCAGGGCTCGGTTTACAACTATCGCTATTTCTAGCCACTGGGGGACCATAGGCAGGCTGGGGGAATGCATATTAATGTTAAAAAACCTCATAAAGTGAAATTTTCATGCCATGGGACCTTTAAACTAGCTGAACTCATTTCCTTTTAATTACACAATTTGACTATCAACATAGTCAAGCAACTGAATTGAATGAAATAGCCTGTGAGCTAATTAGCTAATTCCACAGGAAGTATACAGTATACGTTCTGGCCCGAAATCTTCCACAAAAGTACAAATTTTTCAACGTGTTCGAGGCAAATACCGGACCGGAAAAACCCCCCGGAAGGAGCAGTTTCGCAAACACATCGGAGATCACAGAGGGTCCCATTGGAATTAATGGACTTTTGGTTGACTGGCATACATACACAGAGCTATGTGGAAAAGGTAAGCGTTAAAGGTAAGAGAAGGATAAAATCTACTCTGAAAACAAGAAATATGAATGAGCAGCCCAATTCCCGCTCCACAGTTATCACATAGCCATTGGTGAAGCCAGGAGCCTGTAGCGAGCAGCTCCCACATGGGAATGAGTGTAACTATGAATGAGCTGCAGGACGGTGCTATAAAAGAGCATGCAGACTCAGCAGGACGCTTCCCGAGGGAGACAGAGGTGACAAAAAACCTCAATAAATAAATATATGTAAAAGGCATTCACTTCACTGCTCTGTTTGGAGGTCATCTACAGCACATCCAGTCTAAAACGCCTGCACTCCCAACAGTTCACACCCGTAACTATAAAAAACAAACAAATCTAAGTGTCACAAGAGTCGTCCCGTTTGTGGAGCAACACTAAAAGCTATAAACGACACTGTGGCTCAGACAGGCCAGGAGGAGGGAAGAGCTGCCATGTCATCTGCCTGCAAACTCCTCAGCAGATCCACCGAGTATTATGGGACGGCAGACTGGCAGCGTGCCAGTGGTGTGTAATGTGCATAGAGCCATGTGGCGAGGGCGAATGTCGCTCTGCTCTCATCATGATGTACAGCGGAGATGGATAAGATGGGAGAGTTACACTTGACTGGAGCCCCCCCTCGGCAAAAATAATGCTGACAAATCACAAGTGGAAAGAGATATTACATTTCCCATGCTGTTCCTGTCATAGCAAATATCACCGGCTCAGACATGTAACATGGATCAGCTCTTTTTTTTATGTCTTGAACCAGTTGGAACAGCTAAGATTAAGCATTTCTCTTTCAAAAGGAGACTTATAGCATAAAGCTGCGGTTCTTTTTTCTTTTAAATTGACTTCATTTGGCAAACGATTTGTTCAAAGTGACACTTATTTAAAGCAAATTAATATTTTTATATGTTTTAACTATCAACAAATCTTACCAAAACCAATGATTGATTGTACTGAAAAAAAAGTCTTAGAGTTGTGACATTGAATTAAACATTTAATCAGTATGATAGAATAAAAGTGATGGTTGGTAGCCGCTAGATTGAAGTCTGTTGGAGAACCTTTTTCCACAGCAATCATAGCAGATTGATTTTCAACCTTTTCCTCAGTTTTGACAAATGACTCTTCCTTCATATTGCCTGAAGAATGGCGGTCTTCCCGACCTAAGCGACATGTGTGTTGACCTGGTTAGCAAGTTAGCTATGATGCTATATCTGATGTAGAGAAATACTTAAGATTTGAAGCCAAGTTTTCAGCGGCTTTAATGGAAAACCTTCTAAAACCTAGTGAGAAGTAATGTGTAGAAACATTTTGACAATTTGACACCATAGAAAACTACATTACTATTTGCTAACTTTGTAAAATGCAACTGCCTTAGGCTCAGGCTTTCAGCAAGATGTGGGAGTATCACCTAAATGGCCAATTTGTGTTATGTCCTGTTGTGTATTTTAACCCACTAAGTTATATTTCACTATTATTATTTTCCGTCAGAGCGTTTTTATGATTTTGACATTTCTGACCACACTTGAAGGCTGCTTAATTTCACAGTGAGAGAGAGGAAGAAAAGAGAACGAGGGACTGTGCTGTGTGCTGGAGCTTGTTGCAGGAAACAGTCCACTGTGACACAAACTCCTGGGCAGTTAAGTGCTCGTGTTTTGTTTTTTACCCTCATAGTTTGTTTTTTTTAACTTTCTTGTAACAGCGATGCCAATAGACCCCCCTAAAACCTACACACACGTCCTTTAAAGAACCAAAACCTTTGTTTGTGCATCCAAAACCTGATATATCATATTTCTCAACAATAAGAAACAGAGGTTAGTCAGTGGTCATGATAATAGATAATGTATAAATAGAAAATACCTTGATATTCACAAAGACAATCAGACAATTGAATTCACTGGATCAAATCTAATGCCAGTGGAACAGATGAAAAAACAATAAGCCTATTTAGTCTGTGCTATATCTGATTGTGTCAGTAAACCGCCTTCTCAAGATGGCTCCCGGGCTTAAAATTAAGTCTTTATCTGCAGCTTATTATCCTTCAACCCGTGATAAGCATCTAGCTAGGCACTGCAGCCATTTCTTAGATCATCTACTATTCATAATTAGCATGAGTAAAGAGCATTTTAAAGACGATGGTAACTTAACTCTGTGATCATTAAGTATGTGTCTATGGTAATAAGCGGATAATAAGTGGACGGCAGGGCCATCCAGCTGGCTTATAATGAGGTCATCCTCACCCCCGCGCCACTTTCCGTCACCAGTACTTCACTGTCCCCTTGTGTGTCAAAAGGTTCACAATAGGTTGGTAATAAGGGGGAGGGATCCCTCGCCTCTGCACACATGCTGTCTTTTGTGGCTTGAAAATGGTAGGAGGGGAGCCAATAAAGTATTTGAAATACTGTGTTATTAACAAAGCCCAGCGGACCACCAAGCCACCACAGAACATTGTAAAAGATAACGAACTATGAGCTCGGGTGGCAGCAGAGGCCCACAGTAATCTAGAGGGTCGTTACCTGACTTCTTATCAGCCTCGATGGAGGTTCATACCAAAGGGTTTGTGTCCGTAGCTACCAGCTAAAGTGGAGTTTCTGAAGCTGTGGAGGAATCGCAAGAATAAATGAGATTGCAGCCATAGTTGACCCCCTTGCTTAAGAACTGATGAAAAAATAAGCAAGTATACAACCTCAAAAGGTGGCTTACAATTTTTTTCCCATCAGTTTAGTGGAAGCAGACAGAAGAAGACAGCTATAATCAGAATAATCAGATTGACATTTTTGAATAACTTAATATTTCAAAACCTCTGATTTATTCTGCCCTTGGAATTTAAATTTGTTTTCTATCTTTATGCTAATGTAGGATCTTTAGGTGAGTTAGATGTTTAATGTTTGGTATTTTTTGTGTGCTATGTACTGCACTATACAAGCTATTGTTTGTTTTTTCGATTTTATATCTGACATCATAAAAAATAACACATTTTTAATCCTACTTTTGCAAATGTTTTTATTCACTTTGTTTTGTCCCCTCTTTCCATGTCCTTCTTACAAAGCATTTTAAAAAGCATTTAAAAAAGCATTTTTAAATATTTGACACTTAGTGACACTAGTTCCCCAACGTTTTAATCAAAATTTTAATCAATCAAATGCCATTTACTAAAAACTTTAAACTTTAAAAGTTAAACACATTTTTATAGACAAAACCCAAAATTAAAGAATACCGCTTTGTATTTAAATTCACTATAATGTTCAGTGACATTTTCACAGACATTTCTGTCCTGCAACTCAGGTTTTTTACTTTAAATAGATAAACAGTGGACAATATGCATGTATAAAGTTATGAGAAAAAAAACACTTATTTACTTACTTATCATTAATTTCTGTGTTTATGCAGTTTAACACGCAACCTAAAGCAAGTAATTCTGTATCATGGTTTATCTGTATTTTACAGCATTCTGACATTTGTTATTATTCATGGTGGGGATTACACAAATCCTGTTGGTGTAGCAGGAATTCTATATTATTGGAAAAACTGGTGATGCTAACAAAGAAGAATTGGGACATGGCTCATGAGTCATGTCTACAAAAATGAAAGTAAAATATTAATTTCAGTTTTATACATCTGCATGATTTACCGGTAAGCGTTTACATTTAGATTATGTTCTTCTTCCTAGGGTCATAATCATACTCTCACAATTCCTATGTGACCCATGAATGATCCTTTCAGTGAGAAGTGGCAGGATAAGACTTTTTTTTATTGTTTAATACTATAGCAGAGACGAGAAAGACAGAAAGAGGGGATTATTTTTCAAAAGAAAAGCTATTGAAAGCAAGAAGAAGAGATGGAGAAGATATAAGATTCACTTAGATCATGTGTCATGGCTTGTGATTAAGTCTTGCCTTGCAGTGTAACAAGCTGTGTAGGCAGGTATCTGTCTTTATTGCTAAAGTCATCATTTAATGCTTGCATGCAACATACAACCCCACACAGCTGGGAGTGCCAGTATCTGTCTGCCTCCTCAGTCTTCCACATCTTCAATAACGACCATGCTTCACTTCAAATGAAAGCATGAGTCTATATGCTTCCACAATGCTCAAAGGGATACTACAAGCTTGACCAAGCAACTCTGTACTTTTTCAGGGAGCTTATGTGCTCTTTGATGTAGATAACGCCAGCTCTGCAGCTCTCCTAAGTTCTACTGAGCCTTTTAGCATCTTTCAGCTCATTGTTTTGGTTGGTCAAAAAGCTCTAAAAACCAACTGTATGCTACCTGTTTAGCACCAGATGACAGACACAGCTAGAAACTAGCTGCTGAACATTGTGGAGCATTTAACCATTTAACAGAGTCCCTCAAGAGTTGGTGGAGACCAAAACAGAGATAAAGAAAAGTTAATACTGTCACAACAACTCACAAACTGCAATTAATACAGGTTTAACAAAAGAAGTCAAACTTCTCAAATGTTAAATGTTGCTTAAAGACAAGACACTGTATAAGAACTGTCCGATCAAACTAAGAAGAGTTGGCTATATGGTAGCAAACATCTTTCTAAACTTATTAGGAGCCTAATGAGCAAGCAGTGGTATTGGTATAGTTTTTTTATTTTTTATTTAAGGATGTGTTTGTGCCTCCTAATGATTGGGCTATTGGTAATTTTTTTAATACTTGGTCCAACAGACGCATTTCGTTCAGTAGCAAAAAAATGTATGATTTCCATGTCTTTTTCATGACAAAGGATGTGATATTCTTCTGAACTAGACAGCCTGCAGAATCCTCATTTTAGTCTCTTGTACTAAACGTCTTTGTTGACGCAGCCCTGTATCACTGCTGCTGTTGGCCAGAACATGGTGACAACCCTCTGTGACTCAGACAGCCTCTGACCCCTGCCACATCTAAAGAACTCTTTTAGTTCATCAGACTACAGTGGACCTCAGTGACTCCACACACACAAACACACACACTGTGGTTTTATCTATAAACAGGGGTAGGCAGTTTTTGACACAGAGTGCCGTGGGCTGACACCGAACATGTGACCGAACTTGGATTATTTAGAGATGTAACCAGTGGTGCTTACATCATCATAGTTTTGATTCAAATGAGAGCTGCTGTTAATTCAGGGTTGTCCTCACAAGATGAAACACTTGGTCACCAATGCATCTGACATACAAAACTTCCAAAAAAATAGATGAATTTAAGGAGAAAATGCCAAAGAAATTGGTGCCAATATTCCCTGCTTTAATTTGTCTTACATTATAGTAAATATTTAGTTTTTTTTGAACACTTGTTTGCACAAAACAAACAATTTAAAGATGTTACTTTGGGCTGGCATTTTTAAGAATAACCAATTACTTGATGTTAACTTACCTTTCACATAAAGCTGCATTTGCTAATTTTTTTGGAGCAGAAGAACTCTAGAAAATGATGACACACGTCCCTGACATATTATCACGTTATAAGGTACTTACTACTAACAGGTTAGCAAACACTTGACCATTTAGTTAGGTTTCTGTCCGCTTGATAAGAATTAGGGCTGGAACCGAATATTCGAATATTCGTTTGGTGGGTTGGTATTCGATTTGAAAATTTGACATTCGAATATTCGGGTTTTTTTATTATTATTTTTTTTTATTTTGGTTTATTTATTTTCTGCATTTATCTCTCGTTCACACTCCAGTCCAGTTTGTGGCGGTAATGCACATTTAAGTTGGTTTGCCAACCGCCAATAAACTACAAAGAAGAAGAAGAAGCTACTGACGGTACACGATGATGCCCACTTTGAGCATTTAGCAAGCTGGGCAGAGAAGCTAGCGGCGATAACAAGTGCGGAAATGGAAAACTGTTACGCGTTTTTCCGTTGTGATTCGGCCAGAAACTTCAACATTGTGAGGCGAAGAGATCGTTTTGGAATATAAAGCTTGGATATTACATTTCCTTGGACTCTTGGGGATTTATGAAAATCAAGTTTTGGTCAAAATACCACTTTGTTGCTGAAAGGACAACGAAAACAGGTATGCATGCACTCTCGGCTGCGCAGATTACGGCTGAATTGTTTTATTTTCTGTTACTTTGTAACAGTTGTGTACATGGCTGTATATTTTAAAGATGTAATGCTTTAAAGTTATAAAAACGCTCATTAGTGGAAGTTTTATCGAGGTTACAGCGGCGCCCCAGTCACAAAGTGTCCCGTTGACAGGACGGTGATCCGAGAGGTTAAAAGTTTATTAATTCTGAACGTGTCTGGCCTGTCTATCTATATTGCACCAAATACGACACTGCACTCCCTTGTGAAGTCGTTGGGATGAAAGGTTCTCAAAATAATCAAAATGCAAACAAACAGACAGACACATAGATATTCCTGCCTTTATTAGAGATAATAATATGTTCAGCCCCCTCTCTCCGAAGCTTCGAATATTCGATGCTCATTACTACCGAAGCTTTGAAGCTCAAAAATAGTATTTGGACCAGCCCTAATAAAAATAAGTCCAATATTTACTCAATCAACTCTTAAGAAAACTATCTGGCTGGTAAATGCTCCATAATGTTTGTCTGCCATTTGAGAGTTAGGTGATAATTCTCTGTTGGTTTGTCTACATGTGGCCCCTTTCACAGTACACATTTGGTTCATTGTTAAAATTCAACATTCATAATTTGCCCTCATGATAAATTATAATAATTTTGGTGATCCTGATTTTTATATCTAACATCAGCATATGTTAAAAAATTTAAATTGTCCAATACTTTGATTCATTACAAAATACCTGCAAAACTGATGACATTTCCATCACCAGGACTTTAGTGCTAATTAGCTAATGTTAGCATGCTAACACGCTAAACTGGTATTGCTGATTACTATCGGATAGCATTGTCATTTTGAGCATGTTAGCTTGCTGGCATTTGTTAATTAGCACTACCACTGCGTCAGAACAGCCTCCCAGAGCTGATCGTATGGCTTTAGACCACTAGCGTTGCTCAACTGTATTCTTACTACTACAATTGACACCTGTATTTCGACAAGTTGTCTGTTGCAACATCTCATGTTCTGTTTGCAGAGGTTTCCACGATAAATAACATATGTCATTTTTCTTGTCAAATATATTTCAATTTCCTACAGCAGATTCAATTTTCAGACTTTGAAATATCTATTGGGTTAGGGTTCATTTAACACCTTTTTAAAAAAAAATAAAATTCCTAATTATTAACAACCTAAAAAAGGGTGGCAACTCTGAACTTACACCAGTCATGGAACCAATGCTGGAAAGAGAAATGTTTGACAAGACAAGCATTTAGAAAGCAGCTCCCAGTTACTGTTTTATCTTTCATTAACCATGATTTGATCTCAGAATTTGTAGACATTTAAAAAAACTTGCTTTCTACAAAAAGTAAAATTCTACATTCATTTTTTACCAGCTTTGATACTTGAACTGGTGCTTAAAATCAAAATTAAATGTGAAACACATAAAAAAAATTAAGATTGTGTTAAAGAGAACTACAAATGTGTTTTTTAAAATTGATTTAAAATGTCCCTTGACATTCAAAGATACTTTGATTCCTGCTACAGCTAATGCTTCAGGATGTTTCATGATTAGAAAGGGGCAGTTTTGATACTTTTGTAAATTAAAATGCTTGCAAAACAATTTCATACAGAGGAAGGAATTTCATTTTTCATGGGTTTTAAACTTCAAAGGACGGCGCTAAGAATTATAACACATCACTCTGGGGTTTCATGCAGAATTGATGATTTCCCCATTTGCTTAGTATCGGGGGTAGTTTGCCTTTAGGGTAACAGTGTCATTGGTTCTAAAATGCTTTGCGATACGTCATACAGGTTTAGCATATTTCAAATTTCATACAATTTAAACACATATTAAGTCAAAATCAAGTTAAAACCTTTTTTCAGGAATCAACTAATATTTTCACTTCACAACTTTTAATATGAGTAACAACATGAAACCCACCTAAATTAAAGTTGTGTGGTCTCTACCTAAATACCAGTAATATTTTATAAGACACCTTCTCCTCTCCACTGTGTAAATGGAGACTTTCCAGCACAGTCTCTGTATGACAATAAGCTTCATATGGATGTGTGTCATCGAGCAGATTCCGACTTACAGCAGAGTCCCTACGCTACTTCTCTCCTCACGCCTGCTCTTCTTCCCATTGGTGGAGTCAGACAAGATATTAACTAGGTCAATGAGATTCCTTCGCACTCTTCCAACAGGGAACCACAGCAGAGTGGAGAGGAGAGGGGAAGATATGAAGGATAAGTGAGAACCAGAGATGAGAAGAGGAGAATCTTCATCAAAGCCAACACTTCTGCTGAGATCTTGTGAGAGAGAAACGAGCTCTGACATGAAACAAATCATGTCTGCAGTGACTCTCACTCAGGCATTGTTGACGCAGAAGAATGCAGGCATTCCCTCTCGTGTCTTTGTTGTAGTGAAACACCAAACAACACAAGACTTAAGGCTGTGGTTACTCTTGGAAATGGATAGATTTCTATTTTTAAATGCGTGAAAAAAATGCAAATACTGCCAGTACTCTGATTAACACAACAATGCTAGTTGATTCTTGACACATTTTGAGGTGAGAGGCAACTGAGCCCGGCTAAATGTCCAAATGTCCAGTCCATATGCTAAGCTAGGCTAACAAGCTGCTAGGTGTGGCTTTTATATTTACTGTATAGATATGACAATGATATCAGAGTATTAGAGATGCAACGATTAGTTGATTAAACCAGTCGATCGTCAGAACATTTTTCCTTTTCCAAGTAAAAATGCCAAACCAATTCCCTGGTTTAAGCTTCTCAGCTGTGAGAATTTTCTTTGTTTTAAAGGTCCCATGGCATGAAAATGTCACTTTATGAGATTTTTTAACATTAACATGAGTTCCCCCAGCCTGTCTATGGTCCCCCAGTGGCCAGAAATGGCGATAGGTGTAAACCGAGCCCTGGGTATCCTGCTCTGCCTTTGAGAAAATGAAAGCTCAGATGAGCCGTTTTGGAATCTGCTTGTTATGAGGTCATAACAAGCAAGGTTACCTCCCCTTTCTCTGCTTTGCCCGCCCAGAGAATTTGGCCAACCCATGAGAGAGAGACATCGTGGCTTTCAAACGAGAAAAGTGGCAGTTGGTCAAGGCCACACCCCCACCCTCCACCTTGCCCCTCCCACTCTCCTCCTCAATAGCTTCAGACACAGAAATGGCACATACTAAGGAAAGCTCATTGTGGGACTGGCTCTAGTGGCTGTAATTCTGCAATAAAGCGAGAAAATTAGAGAGACTTCAGATACAGTATTAGGGGACCACTAAGGTCTATATAAAAGCATCCAAAGAGCACCATGCCATGGGATCTTTAAGGCAGCAATCAACTATTATTTTCATCATAAATTAACCTATTTGGTAACACTCAATAACCATCATTAATAAATGGTAAATTGATAGTTAATTAAACTTTGTAATAGTTAGTTAATAGTTGTTTTACTGTTAACAAACAATGAAACACTTATTTATAATGGTTACTTATTAATAGTAATGTTATAGTTTGTTACTTTATCATTAGTTTAGTGTTATATAAAACAATTAGCCCTAACTAACTCTAACTAAATATAATTGTTATTGATTAGTCATTTAGTCTAAAAAGTTACCGGGGTCCAAAATGGTGTCTTAAAGTTAAAGTTAGTCCAATTAACCTAATGATATTCAATTTACAAGACAAAGAAAAGCAACAACTCTTATTTGAGAAGTTAGATCAAAACAATATTCAGCATTTTTTCATTACTTTGGTTGGAAAATTACTGAAATGATAAATTGATTATTAAACCAGTGAAAGATTACTTTTCTGCCAACTGAGTAATTGATTAATCGACTAAATGTTTCAGCTCTACTCTGTTTTTTATTTATTTATTACATATTTTTTTAATATCCAGTGTTTGTGTTTTGGACTGTTTCAAAACATCATGCTGGTCTGTGTGAAATTAAATGGCCCTTTTTCAAAAATTTGTTGACTAATCAACTAATGTAAAAAAAAAAAAAAAGTAAAAGCATATATCAATAACGAAATAATCATTAGTTGCAGCCCTATACTAACCATGTAAACAAGAGTTTATTTGTCAATGTTTTCCGATATCGTTTGATTTCTGCCTCCACTCCAATACAATGGAGGTAAATGGAGTTTCCAGAAACAAAGTCCAAATTTCTCAATAATCCTCAAACCTTGCGGTTTTCTTTGGAACTACCTTTTCCCTATGAAACTGTCTGCACAGATACCGCAAATTACCACTATAAGTACATATGTTTTTTGTAATTTGGGTAACTAGTCCCTTTAATGTCCTCATAAGATCTGATGTCAAGTCAGTGCTTCTGTATGCTAGAAACGCCAGTCCCCCTTGACGTAACTATTGGCATTAAAACTGGAGTTGGTCCTAGGCGCAGGACTATGGCTGCCCACTGCTCCTAATTAGTTAGGATGGGTTAAATACAAGATACACTCCTTGTATGTGTTATATTTGGCAAATAAAGGATATATTATATTATTATAATATACAGTAATTATCATTTCCCCGTAATGAAAGATGAATGAACTTATCACAAGGAACAGAGAGCACCTTATAAATTACCTGATGCTCATGTTATGCTCATTGACATTTCATTAGTTCCATTTCATTACACGTATCAGTGGGCCTTACTTCAAATGTCAGAGGAATGAAAAATCTCTTCACCAATCTTTGTTCACCTTAATAACGACCACACAGAAGCAGCAGCAATTTTCTCCTCAGGCTGATACTGTAACAACAGAGGATCCTGTCAACCACCCCTCGTAAACTGTTTAATACCAGGTCTGTAAGCTGTGGAGCTGCGGTCATATCGTATACAGCAGGGAGGAGATGGGCTTCAAAGGGCAGAAATGTCTAAACTATCTGGGGTCAGTTGCTCTTTAACCATGGTGGTGAGAAAGCTTGACAGGAAAAGTAACTGAAGAAGCTTTTTGTATTCTAAAAGTGTGTTACCACTTAACTTTAGTGGTGAAAGAACAGCAAAAGATAATTTAAAAAACTAAATGGAAGAAAACACAGGTGCCTCGGGTAGAATTTTTAAAAACTAGTAAAAATCCAATGGAGTATGGAGAGGTTTCTGCTTTTCACTACATTACATTAACCTGATGCGCCAGATGGTTTGTTACACAGAACCATCTGAGAAGCCATCATTGGAAACTGTTTGGGAAAGGCAGGCACTTTCAAAAAATACCTGGCAGTTCATTTGATGAACCATCTGTCTATCATGTCTGCCTTTGTTGTTCTGAATCATCGCGGCTGTCATACACATCTAAACTACGCCCGTAGCTGCCAGTAGCTCCCTACTACTGGTTGGCTGGTAGTTCAGACACAAACGCATTAGGTTGGAGCCTGACAAGATGGATTTTCTTGTGATACCTGATCCCGCGATTTTCACGTAATCTTGTGATATTGCAAGAATCCAGCTGCCGTGCAAGGTAAACATTACATTACACCTGGGTCACAATTCACAAGGTCTGATCAAAGCAGAAAGGAAACAACCTTTCAGTCCAGTTGAACCACATTCTTATCAGTAAAACATGCTCCTCCCCTCTCCTCTGAGGTTTATCTCTGTGAACTCCAAGAGCAGAGGGCAGATTCTTAGATTTATTCATATGCATCCTAAACGAAGTGTTTGCAAATATTCTTATCATCACCTGCTATCAACAATAAAAATAAAAAACTGGTCACACACTGTGCATTATGAATTATATATGGGAATTAAATACTTTCAAAATTATTAAACTACAGGAAAAATCCCAGACAAAGAAACAGCGTTTTTCCATGCAACAAAATAAAAATATTGGGGGGCTGCATTATAAATGCATGCCTCTGATTAGAAAATGGGGAGAAGGGAGATGGCGTCACGTGATGTCGGAGTGCAGATTCAGACACGGCTTGTGTTTTTCTGGGACAAACCTCGGGGGAACACAAAAAAATCTGCAATCATTTGGAGCAGTCGCTATCTCAGCCTCTCTCCTGCTCCCTCGCCTGTTTCTCTGTGTACAGGAGAGTCTGTGTCGTCCTGTGGTCCTATGTGTTGCAATACTGCTCAGAATTATAGGTATGGAGCCACCACAAACACTGCAACTGCTGTGCAAAATAAACTCTTCACGTGAGGCCTCCTCTCACTTCAGTCTTACTGTTCGCCAATCATTTTCTTCCGAAAGGTTACCAGTGTAAACCGATGACAACAAAAACTGGAGCTCGCATTGACTGCATTAGCACAGCCAGACCAGACTAGAATTTTCTGACTTCGTCCGAGCACATGCAGCTTAGTTGGGGGCTAATAAGTTACAATGTTGCAAACATTGATAGTTAATCTCATAAACTGTTTCAGAATATAGATACTCAACCAGTGGAAGAACTATTTGGAGAGACGTGTAACAGAGATCATATGCCTTCACTGTGGCACAAGCTGGGATTCAAACCAGCAGCACATGACACCACGGTAAAAAAAGAAACAGTGTCATCTAGTTGCCTAAAGAAAGCCACATCTATATACTGACTGGTCTGGTATTAGCCTACTTTCTCTTTTCTGCCAGACGGCATGTTGCCTGATGATGTCAAAATCGATTTAGTCTAAGTAGCTGAACCCTGGCAGCACTGAGAAAAGCCTCCGCTCATCTTATTACCTGCAAGAAGACCTTACTTCAAATACTCTCTCTGCTGAGCAACAAGAGGCAACATTACACTTCCTGTTAACATTACCCCAAAGCAGTATGGGAGCTGTAGTCTTATAACTCAAACCATACTCATCTAATTGGAAATAAAAAAACAAACAGAAAACGATAAACGTGACAAAATAAATGAAAATTTACTTTTTTAAATGTATCTGTAAATTTTTGATGTTACTGGCTCAAAATTATTCGTATATCCATTGAATGAATTTGCTGTTCAAAACTTTTGGAGTTACAGGCAAAAAAAACTACATGGATCATGTATTGTACCACTGAGACTAATTTCAACTAATTTCTGATTAGCCTAACATTCTGAAAATAACAATACACAGACAGAATAGATAATAAGAATAAGAATACTTATTTTGCAGAACTAAAGGGGAAGAAAGAGTTTTGGCTAGAGGAGTTGTTGAACTTCTTTCCAGACAGACGTTTATGGGAACTGACTTGGATTCCTTTTTTGGCCTGGAGGTTACCTTTTAAACACACCTCAGCTGTGGGGGGGGGGTTGCAGCTTCAGGTACTATTGAGCAGTACCATAGCTCTTCATATTGTTGTAAGGTGTTAAAAAAAACATGCATGTAGACTGAAGTTTGCTCCAAAAGTCTCTGCATCATTGCACAAAGCAGTTGTTGTGGCTGTATTTCACTGCAGTGATCCTGGTGATTGATTGTATCAGGTTGGTGATCAACAATAATCCTCTTCTTTATATTGAGGTAGTTAAGAGCATCTCATAGTAGGCTGGCGATTCATCCTGTGATAACAGCATAGTCACCATCATCATTTTTTTTTTATATAATCACAACCACCACAGTTGTCATTTTCACTGCTTTTCTTTTTTCACTACCACAACTCACTTTAAATACACAAACTCACAGTATCATGGTTCATTCACCACTAGGCCCAAATAGATTCGCAAGATATTATTTCTGTGTGGATCTAAGACATTATTTGTTTCATTGTTGCTTTGTGTCTGCAAGCATAACAAACAATTAGCATCTGCTGAGATAAAAACACAGCTTTGTGCATGAAAGCAAACATTTTTCCATGACCTGCAACAGCCTCGTATTGAAAAGCATCTCCATTATCATCCTCTCACCTCTTTGGTCCTCTCCAGTTCGTTGTGCAGCGCCTGTTTGGAGATCTCCACCTCGATGATCTTCTGTCTGAGAAGCTCGTTCTCATCGTCAGCTCTGCTGCGCTTGTCCTCCACGCTCTCCAACTCGTTGTGCAAACGCACCGACACATCTTTAGCCACCTGAGATCACAGGGACAGTTATGTTGAAGGACAAGCACATACAGGTCAAAGAGATAATACAAAATGGATATATAATTATTTTAAATGTGCCTTTAACACACATGATACACTATTTATGGGCTCACATCTAAACACCAACACACATACTGTACATGCACATACATTAGACAAATATATCAAGCAGATATCTGTATTAAAAATAACTAAATCACACATCCACAATCCTGTCAGCTTATTTGACTAAAACATTGAAAAAGTGTATTGTTTAAATTATTTGTCAATCATTGTAAATTAAAGTGTCTATATGTAACTTTTTAATGTTTCTGAAGCTCTGTCATTTTTCATACAATTGCCTTAAATGACCTGTAACAACAAACAAGACTAACAGTGAAAATAATGCCATTTTGATATAGTTTTTAGTAAGGCCTCTGCCCAGGTTTGATTTTTCCCGCGCAGTCACATAATGATTTGCTGCAGGTAGACAAAGCTACAGTCACACATTCTGATGGGTCACAGATTTCTTTGCAACACCGGAAAGCCTGTGTTAGTATCCAGCCTTTTGAACCAGGTAAAAGGTAGCAGGAGATTTCTTTATATAGGCCTAATTGTTTTTTAATGTAATTTTAGAAGTTATCTGTTGTAGTTATGGCTGATACTGGGGCAGGGCCATCACAGGAAAGAAGGAAATTAAACGAAGAACAACTAAAAGCTAAAAGGGAAAGTGACAACAGGCGATAACGCGAGTCACACTCGGTCTGGCTATCAACAGATTATGGAGGAGACAATTACGGGATTGTAAATGATCCAAAACCCACCCCAAATTGACCCTCAGGTATGTAATAAGTCTATTTCATTCATAAAATAACTTTACAATGCGCGATGTGGTTGTACGCCAGGAGCAAAACATTCATCTCAACTATATGACCTCCCCATAACGCTAACTCGGTAATACAGTGGGCAATACAGCACCGTGAAGATAAGACCGTTATGACAGCACGTGTGGTAAAAACACTACCGCTTTTGTCCAAAGCGGCCGCTAGAATCAACACAAACTGAAAGTTACATATAGCCACTTTAAATATCTCTGGGTTTTGGACTGTTGATCAGGCAAAACAAGCCATTTGGAGATGTCAGCTTGGGAGTTTTGTTAGACAGTTCTCACCATTTATGACATTTTATGGACTAAAAGATAAAGTTATCTCAGACTCTTTTTTTTATTAATTCAATTTTCCACTTGGATTTATTGCAAATCAATTATTCATTTACTGTTTCCCATAGTTTTCACAACACTGAAAAGGTACTGTGGGTCATTACTTTAAGAAACTTCTAACCTAGTTAAAATATATATTTCATTAGTCTGGGTTCAGTGAAGAGCTTAAGATGCGGTTTTAAAGCTTTACCCGGATGCAATGATGTAATTCTAGGGGAATACTTGTAATATTCTAACACAGTAAGTAGTTGGCAGTGGTGATTGGTCAATCCCTAATACAAAGACACAAACATACATAGGGACTGACATTGACACACCCTCACAGACCTTCAAGTCCTGCTCCAGACTACGGAGCAGCTCTCCGTCCACGTGGCCGGTCTGTGCGACCCGCAGGCTCTTCTGCTCTGCCTTCCGCAGGCGGTATTGCAGGATTCGGCAGTTCTTGTTTGAGCGGTCCAGGTCCCTCCGCAGCTCCTGCAGCTGGTAGACCTCCTCCTCCAGGTAGCTGTCTCGCACCTCCTCCATCTCCGCCCGCAGCTCGTCCACTTCATCCTGAGAGACACACAGAGGAATACGGAGCTGAAACCATCAACTCCACACTACGATAATCGACAAGAATGTTGATATCCAACATTTGTGCCGGTAAATGTTTTTTTTTTTTTCACACCAATGAAAGTCGGCATTCTGTTATGCAAATAGTACTGACTCTCATGTTTATGCTGTTTTAATGTTTTCATTCTGCTTTGCAAACAGCAGGAAGTACTTTTGAGTTGTGTGTGTGTAAAGGTCAAAGGTAATGACTTAGGTTTGTGTTTACAAGAAATATATACTCTTAAAGGTTATTGCTGCGAATGATGTATAATGTCGAATTCTGTAGCAACAATAATTCTGTTGGTCAGAAAGATAAATACTGTTTAGCAGCTCCAGATTTTTTGGATTTGTGAAGCATTTTGAGTATAAAAAAAGCACTTAACCTGACCAGAAGTAGGTTGGAAGGAATTAGGTTTTTCCTGAGGGTGGCGTTACAGAGAAGGCCACCGGATCTTCAACATCAAAACAGATAAAAGGATAGAAAGTTATCTGCATCCACATATTATTATATTTTAGCTCTTTGTCTTTGCGTCTTTGTACTTGTGTATTTATTATGCATTTGAAAAAGGATACATTTGAGGTTGGTGCCAGAGGAAAGCTAATGGAGTATCCAAAATGTTTAGCTTCTGGGGAGTACGAATGTGCTCATTATATTCTATTATATATTACTATTTCCTCTGTACAAGTTTTGACTTGAGGTGCCTTTACATGACCAAATATCCAGCAATGTCATGGAAATCCATTAGCTTTAGGGTGTCATGCTTTTCCATATTTTCTGTCATATCTATAATGTTACAATGTCGTAAACAGTAAACAGGAAATAAAGATTATTCTCTGCTTCATGAAAAAAAATAGAAGTGGACATAGCCACCGTGACATCACCCATTGGTTTGTGGACTATCGTTTTGAAGCCTGGAGTTTGGCATTTTGGCCATTGCCTACTTGGTTTTTTGGACCCAGAAGTAATGATATTTCGACGAGAGGGTGGAACTAGGGAGAAGCAAGGGGTGGATCTGACTGAGGTCCTGAGGCAAAGGCATGTCCCACCTTACTCTGCCTCTGATTTGCTTACCCTAACATTCTTACCCTAATAAATCCCCCTCCTCTTGCCTAAACCTAGCCAACCCAACCAATGAAGGCAATGAGTACTAGCCAATCAGTGGGAGAGTAGGAAAAAAACCATCCTAGAAAAGAATATTTGGCGAACCCGAGGACACTGGTAGCGAATCGTCAATCACAAGGTAGCCACGGCCTGAAGTCTAAAAAGCATAAAAAATATCCTGCTTTATTTTCCTCTAAATGGGACCATCATTTACTAAATTAATCATGCTATATTGAAGAACACTTAAAAGGTGCCCTGCCACACATATTTCATTACTTTGTGGTAACATCTGAAGTTCTACCATGGACTCTTAACATTTTTTGTGGAAAAGATGCCTTGGTTACCTTGTTTCAAGCCATTCTAGCGTGGTATAGGAAGCCTGCAGGAAGACTCTGCTCGATTTCTGCCAGTTCTCATTAATATTCAACAAGCTAAGCTGTTTGAATCTGACTGGCTAACAGCTAGCCAATGAGAGCCTGGCTGTCAGAATCCTTTACCCAGCCCAACTGGGCGAGCTAATGAATAGTAATGAGCTCAGGCAATATGATGTCAGACTGACCAGCTTTTGTAATTGGCCTGATTTGTCTGCTTATTTCTTTTCAGTGGCTAGAGCTGACAATGGAGGTAGCAGTTCATTTAACATAACACAAACACATATGGACCGAACATATTTCAAAAAATGCA
The DNA here is from genome assembly GCF_004354835.1 of Perca flavescens. Taxonomy (NCBI): domain Eukaryota; kingdom Metazoa; phylum Chordata; class Actinopteri; order Perciformes; family Percidae; genus Perca; species Perca flavescens. The sequence goes on from NC_041342.1 coordinate 21,214,674, forward strand.
AGTAAAAACGGTTTTGTATGGCAGGGCAGCTTTAAAACTAGCGATTGAGACCATAAATGTTTGCTAAGGTAATAAATCAAGTGAGACGTAGGATCATTTTCTCGTAGACCTCTATTTGCAACCAGTTGAGTCGGCCCCTGCTGGACATTAGAAGGAAATGCAGATTTACGCATTGGCTTCACTTTTCAGGCCCAGAAGTTGCCGCTTGGCTTAAACACTGATATACACATTTCCAATAACAGCAGAGGGACAATGTCAATTTTTCCAGTTCCACAACATAAATTCAAAAACCGTTTAGGCATAAAGCTATTATACAGGATATGCAATGTAATTTACCTTTGTAGATTATACTTTCGTATGATTACATACGAGTTCTAGTAATACAAGTACTCTTAGGATATGCAATGTAATATACCTTTGTAGATTATACTTTCGTATGATTACATACGAGTTCTAGTAATACAAGTACTCTTAGTGCTGATGATGTAAAATCCCTAGATGGCTCTAAGCATCTTATCTCTATTAGACTGGATGTATTCACAGTCCCCATCTCCTATCAACATGAAACAACCCGGCATTGATGGAGGTAAGAAGGGAAAGATGTATCTGTAGTACTACAATAGTTTGTTCGGTAGTCTATATCCACGACGTTCCACTTCCTGGATTGCTCCGGTGCTGCCGGAAAACCGCCAGATCATGCTCTTTTTTTTTTAAGATTAAGTTTTTGTCCCATCCCAGAATGCTATTTGGACTAGCCAGACCCTCCTCCGCTGCAATGTGGAGCAAGGTCTGGCAAAGCGAGACTATTTGTTCAGTAACCTCCAGGGTATCTCTTCACCCCCATCCTAAGGAGTCAGTTTGCCGAGTAGATTTCCCTTGGGATGGATATTCAAAAGGTTTGACTGGCACCTGATAAAAAGACAATTGTATGCAGAAGGTGGGTTTGGGAAGAGCGTGTCAATTCATGATTATTAAATCTATCCTCATTTGGAAAAGCACAGAGCACATTGTTATCTGAGGAGGGCCCTGGTTGAAGGAGCTAATGACCTTGCACAGGGTCGGCCTAATCAATGACCAGGTTAAAAGCAGAAGCAGAGGAGCATCCTGGGAGAAGGTATATTTTGAGAATGTCACTAATGTTTATGGGGAGTGTGCATACCGAGTCATCACCGGTACTTAGTCATCTCTTGAAGGGTGTTAAGTTGGGATATCTTTACTGAGCAGCTGCTGCAATTAATTATTTTCTCAATTGATCAATATTCTTTTCTGGGAAATGTCAAACAAATTGTAAAAATATCATCACAGTTTCTCACGACCCAAGATGGTGTCCTTATATAAGTTGTTTTTACTATTGCTTTTACAATTAACTGGCTATCAAAATACAGTATATGCAGGCAATCAGCTAAGCAATAATTAAGTAAGCTGTGGACACAGGCTTTTAGAAATCTTTAGAAAAGAAATGGTAAGATTAGATTGAGAGAAAATTCAAGCAGCAACAACTTTGATAATCCATTTATCCATAATCGTTCATTTGTTAGTTCCAGATACTCAAATGTGAACTTTTTTTCCTTGTTGTCTATGAAAGGAAACCAAATATCTTTCCAGTTTAAAAGAAGGATTTTAAAGACTGGGAACTTCTGGGGGACTTTTTATTTATTTATTTTTTTCAGACAATAACAATGACTTTATTTATTGTAAAGTATTCAACAGATTAATCGATGATGGCTGTAACTAACGATTATTTTCATTATCTTTATTTATTTATATTAATCAGACAATTATTTCTCAACTCAGCGCTTCTCTTTTCATCTAAAAAAAGTTAAAAATGCACCCAGATCTGAGTGTCACATATTGAAATGTTTTGTTTTGTCTGGCCAAACCCAAAGATATTTAATTGAACAGCTTTGGAGTCATTGGAATGGTTATATGACTTTTTTCGGGTTGAATGGTGGTCGTGATAACAGGTCTCGCGATGTAACGAATTGCTTTAGGCACTGCATGGAGTTTTTCACACTTTCGTCAGGGCTGAGCCGGCAAAAAAAGAAGCAGAAAGCTAGGAAAGCATTGTTGGAGAAAGAGGAAACGGCAATGACCGAGCGAGTTTTTACACAGTGTTGCCAAATATCTTTTCCGAAGCTGTAGGGGGAGCTCTATAGAGAAACCTGCGAGCAAAAAGCGATTATTTTACATTTGAGAAGCTGGCAGCAAATGTGTTTGCATTTTTGTTTGAACAATGACTAAAATGGATTAATTGATTACCAGAATAGTTGGCAGTTAATTTTCTGTCAATGGACTACACAATTAATCAACTAGTAATTGCAGCTCTAAAAGAAAATGGTTGGTTGCAGGCACAAAAATCAGTTTCCTGGTGTTGTACAAATTATGTATTATAGACACAATAACACAGGTTGGAAACCCCTCCATGACCACATCTCTTCATGCAATCAAAAGAAGCAAAAATACCTAAAATATAATCTAAAATAAAACCGGGAGGTGTCAAAATAAAATAAACGTCATAAACATGTTTTTCAATGAGCAGTGCTGATGTAGCAGTGTAGGGGACTCCCAGACATGTTGGGGCATGGGGGGAAGGGGAGGTAGAAGAGTTCACCTCAGAGTCCCAGCTGGCAGACTGACAGCCAGGCAGGAGGGTGTTTGAACACCACACACATGGGACATCTGACTGTTATCAAGTCCTGTGGGATAAAGCCATTACAGCCAGAGCCAGTAAAGCTGATTAACTCTCCTGTGTTTCCACTGAGCCAGAGAGAGACACACACAGACATGCGTAATCAACTTTGAAATAATACTCAGAGTAACATGCGAATAAACCTGTCTCCCATCTAAAAAAAAAAAACCTGCAAGATTGTTTGCCGCATTATCTGTTAGCCTCCCCTCCCCAACTCATGGGGATAGCCTACTTAAAGAAGGGGTAGGGGGAGGGTGGGGGGGATCCTGCATGAAATCTTCAAGCAGGATCTTCATACAATATGTAAAATACCACTATGAAACCTTGGCAAACAAAACACTGAATAAAAACCTACTGTGCATCCCCGAGTACAATCTGTTCACTTCATTACAGGAGATAATGTTGCTCTGGTGTCCCAGATGCAACATGGGGAGGGGGGTCTTTCTATCAAAATAAGACTTTGGTGACTTGACAGCAACAATATATATTTAAAAAAGCTAAGGACACAGGTTGAAGCCATTATCAATAAAACTCCCATCAATAAAGGTCAAACCCACAGGGAAAACCGGGAAGGGTAAAGAAAAAAAAACGACATGATGGATGGAGAGATGTGTATGACAGCTGGGCATTAAACGAAATGTATTTAGATTTTAATTATGCATACATTTAGATTATGCTTTCAATCAGTAAGCGGTGGAAGTTGCTCAAGGACACTTAAAAAACAAACAAAAAAAAAACAGGTGATGGTTGGGATTGAACCAGTCACGGTCCTGTAAAGGGACAGTTTTGGGTCCTCTTTGGGAAACAGCTGCTTCTGGGCTATAGAGACTAGGAGCCGTGGGGAAAAGGGTGTGTTTTTAAATGTAGATTTTGAATGATGTGTTTATATAAAACATATGCAACAAATAAGCATAGTAGCAACGTTTGCCTGCCGTGTAACTTGTTGAAATAATCATCATACCTTGAGGTAGTCGTTTTCAGATCTCAAATCTTCCACCTCCCGCAGCAGGTCCTCCTCAGTTACATTCTTGGTGCCTGGCAGTCTGAATTGTGAGCCTGATGAGGGTTTCTCCTGCTTGCGTTTCTCTCCGTGCGCCCCCGGAGCGGGCTGAGCCTGAGACATGCTTCCCTTCGCGGCGGAAGCCTCGGTTGTGCGCAATGGAGCGACAGCAGCCGTTCCGGTCGCTTCAGCCCGCAGCGGATTATCGCCTCCCTCCTGATCCCTGTCACTGGAGCCGGTACCGGACTCGGCGTCGCTACTAGCGGCCGGTGCCAGCTTTTGCTCGTCCGACAGCGGCTCAGACGGGCAGTCTGACAGGTCTGAGCTGCTGTCAGTCTGGCTGACCCGGCCCAGAGGCGCTCCGGTCGGTACCCGGATCGGGGATCCATGGCTGAGAGGGCCTGGGGATCCCGAGGCTAGTTTCCCCTTCTTGCCTTTGGCGAGGATCGGACTGCTGGTGCTGTCCGCTTTGATGCTGGCGGGTTTGGGCTCGGCCGCTGCATGCTGGAGCACCTTTGTGGGCTTTTTTGCGAGAGAAGACTTGGTGTTACTTTTTGCCGTGGATGTTTTCTCTTTCACCCCGGTTGTGTTGCGTCTGGAGCTGCGGTTCGGATGGACCAAGGGCACTGAGGCAGACTGCTGCTGTTTGCTGAGTTTGGGCGATTTTGGTACGATGGCAGGTGGTTTGGTGGAGCGAGAGTGCACATCCTTGAGGAAAGGTCTGGCCGGGGAGGGCGCTCGGTTCAGTCTCTTCTTCTCCAACTGGTGGTTCTGCGGTTTGGTGTCGCTGCCAGAGCCATTGGAGCTCTCCATTATACACCGACACCGGCAGCAGGAGGGCGGTGAAGGAAACGATCAATCCACAGCAGCGCGGAAAATCTCTCACATGCGACACCAGAAAAACAGCCAGGTTGCTTTACCTTCTTCCTTGTTGGGCTAGGGGTGCGCATCCTGTGCCGTGCTTAATGTTTTACTCCATCTCGTCTGCATTCACCAGGTTGTCATTGTATTCCCCTCTGCCTGTAGCCCCTTTGGACGAAACGCTGCAACAACAAAAAGGATTACTGGGACGGATGGGATGACAGACAGGTTGCATCTGCAGACAGGGCTCTTAAGGCTCAAGTTAGAAAGAAAAGAGTCAGTCGGAGTCACATCAGCCCTCTTCTTCTTCTGTAGATCGGGTCTCCATCTCTCTGTTACACCCGGGCTGTGAGTGTTGGGGCCCCGCGTCTCGAACCCCTTCCTATCTGACATGTAAGACCTGCAAACGCTGCGGTGTAAGGCTCGAAGTGATTTTCTGCGAGGCGCATGCGCTGCTGCCTTACAAGCGCCCAAGCACACCCCTTGTTTTCTCTGGGATCAGGTCTGACACGCTTTGGTGCGCATGCCCTAATGACAAACACTCTATTGGCTATTGACCACCTTCAGATGAGGTGCAGAGATGGATTCAGGAGGTACCAATACTCTCCTCTTCCTATGGGAAACCATTTATGAATCAGATCCTCAAATCAATGGGTTTTTCCACAACCCCAATATATTATCTGTACTATAAAGTGAAAACATCACTTCAACAGCATCTTTCAATGACTTGAACCTCTTAAATCGAAGAAAAGCCAATTCAATTGACCAAATGAGCATTTCTTTGAATTATTATCTCCTGGAATCCACTCAAGGACCCCTGGGATGCCACATATCCCACTTTTGGAAAGACAGTCACAGAATAAAATCAAGACCATAAACTGGTAATAAATATAGATATCTTTAATTGCATTTCATTAGTTTAAGAATGCCACAAGTTATAAATATCACAAATCTGCTTTCAACATGCCAAAACTTTTCCAAGACGTATAACAGATTTAATACTAAGTACAGTCTTCCATCTTAAAGGATACACATTTCAAATAAAAGCATTTCTTAAAATTTATATTTAAAACACTAATTAGTATAAGGCTTGGCTAGTATAACAAAGACCACAGGGTTAGTGCCAAATGCTAAAAGTCAAAGAGGGACCAATGAAAGGATGCATTCCACAAAACAATATGAAAAGAAGTTTGTGTGTGATAAAATTGCAAAGTTGCAGATCATTTGTATGGTTGTTTGCTGGCTAATAATCTTTTTTCAAGATGTGCTTGGATGTCAGTGATAATTCTCAGTTTTTTGTTTTGGTATGAAACTATTAATTTGTTATAATACATTATGTGCCACTTTAAGTCCACAGAAGCTTGACTTTAACATACAAATTCAACCAAAAATCTAATTAACCAATAGCAAGTCAGTTTAGGTCATTTTAGATCAGGTCCTTTGAATGGGCTCGTCCTTCCTCACCCTCAGACTGGGGCTGTTACTTCAACACGTAAAAACAAAACAGAAACACTCACAGTGCTACAATATTGCATTCATTTCACAAAAAAAGACGGAAGTATTACATGTTTATTAATATCTATGAACACAGGAGGGCTTAACATGCATAACCTAGTGTTTTTAAAAATGCACAAGTAATGGGATACACCCATACTGGTCTGTAACAAACTGCCGAATCATAAACAAAACCTTCTGACCTCCTCTTAAAAACACAAACATCCCCTACAAGCAGGATTTTATATGAAGACGTTTAATCAATTTGTTATGAAACTCGACTCAAATCTGCAATAACAGCCTGTCAAAATGAGTAGATATGAGGGGATCAAAGTTTCCCAAGTCTTTCAAATACTAAACAAACCTTCCTGCACTTTCCCCCCCAAAAAGGAGACTCAGACATTCTTCTTTAAGCTGTATCTGAATTCAGAGAAAAAAAATAAACATTTTGCCATATTAGTAACAAAACCAAAAACAAAGGCGTAAACCATGTGTGTCTACTAGCTACTTACTGTCTCTACTGCCTTTAAAAAGACAGTAACACACATGGAGAATGCCCCTGTGAAAACACCAATCCCTCAAAGACTACATTATCCATCTCTCCTTGCATCTCCATCCCACTTTAACAGGCCGTAGAGGAATTTTAGAGCGGCCACTACCGAGGCAACATTGATCTTTACTAAACTACAAGTCGTGTACTTCTGCATGTAAGCTTAACTAGGTAAGATGGATTGTAGTGCAAAACATTACAATTTATACAAAAGTGAAATGAGCTGTTCCAGCCACTTTAACACTTTAAGGCAAAGGAATACAAACGGATATGATCCACCACCACACAACCACCTACTGCTGGCCACAAATATCTGCACTTTGTCCAGTCATTACAGCAACACATCATATTTACATTATGTGCTTTTGTTTACCTCAAGTCAACTCGTCACTTAGGTAATAATACCTATTAATAAGAATATAAAACTACTGTACCTAGATCCAGAATTTAAACTAAGAAGAAGAGACGTAAGATAAAGTTATCCCTTTTCTGTATGCTAGATGATGCAGAGATACCAGACCATTGGGGCAACAATGTCAAACTTAGTGTACAGTATGTGTGATGAATATTCTTTAAAAGAAAGCAGGAAGCTGTATGGCCCTCAATAAATTACCCTCCTAGTAAAATGTGCAACTGCTACCAGAGGGCTCTCTACCTCGAAGGCACCTGCAGGGCACAGCTAGCCTAACGGTCCGAGGAATGAGGTAGTCTGGGTCAAGTTTAGACAGAAGGGGTGGTAGGAAGTCGTGATTCACCAGGCCTAAGTGTTAGTGTGGTACATGTCATAGTGTACAGCTACGAAACAGGAGAATAAACCGGGGAAGATAATACTAGTTGTTGAGAGAGTCCATGCATCTTACATCAGTCAATAATTTCAAACTGCTGCTGTTTGCTGCCCCCTGGTGGCCAGATAGGCTGTGTGTGTGGTGTGTGTGTGTGTGTGTGTGTGTGTGTGTGTGTGTGTGTGTGTGTGTGTGTGTGTGTGTGTGTGTGTGTGTGTGTGTGTGGGTGTGGGGGGGGGGGGGGGGGGGTGTGGGGGGGGGGGGGTGGGGGGGAACCACTGGACTCTCAGCAACAGCGCATGCGGGAGGCGGCAACTCCGGAGGCACTTCCGGTTCAGGCTGCAGAGACAGGACACTGTTGGAAAACTCTGTGTTAGGAACTTCCAGAGGCATCTGTAGTGTCAGGAAGAAGAGGACAAATCAGGAAACACGCGGTTGACGCATTAAATATTTAGGCAGTGTGCTTAAGATCCACAATGATTTATTTAGTGCAATGGCTAAATAAGGCTAAGACACAGTACAGTATTGTACTGACTTCTCATTTGGATATATTATTGGCAAATATCAGACAATATTATCAGCTGAAGCTTAACACATATTGTATATATCAATATCAGCACGTCGGCCAAGAAACTGCGGCACAGAAATGCAAAAGATGAGTTTGCAGTAGTTTAGTAACAGTGTCACTATTCCATAGTTTGTCAACCAGGAAGTACTTAAAAGTTAATTTTTCAACTATAACATGTCCCACTCTGCACATATCTTGGTCACAAGTCTTTAATAATCAAATCTCAGGAATCTTTAATAAAAATGTTTTTCATGATATGCTTTGATTTAAAAAAATTAACATTGATAGAATCTACCAAAGGAGAGAATTAGCACCATCCACCCGCTAAATGCTGGGAAAATGTGGCTGGTAGATGTGCTTCACTCACCAGCCAAAAAAACAATGGTAATCTATTGAGTGGCTGGTAAAATGTGAACATTCACTAGCCATTGGTGGACAAAAAAGTAAATGTTGCACAGTAGGCTCTACTTATAACACACCAACCTTGCTAAGGATGTCATCCACAAGCTTCAGGAAGATCTCGTCGACATTGAAATTATCCTTGGCACTAGCTTCGCAGAAGCGCATTCCACTTATTCGAGAGGAAAACTGCAACACAAATAGCACAAATTGAGTAAAATTAGCTTAACATCAGCAAAAAAAAAAAAATTAATTTATTCCACAGGAGCAGAAATTAATCTCAACAACACAACTGGAAACTTTATGAAAAAGTCTCTCCTTTAGATTTAATGTAATTTATTGATAAGCTATACATAATGTCAGTTTATGAAGGAGGGCTTTAGTGTTATTAGTGTGTCTTCACACTGTCTTCTTCGGACCTACATTCCGCACTTATTTCCCTACAATCGTTTGTTACTTAACTTTCAAGATAGTCTGTTCATAATACATATAAACACTTCTACTACTGCATGTTCTTCTAGATAATTTGATATCAAATTTATAGAAACAGAAGATGTGGTTTGGTTAGATTAGGGTGAATGGCAGCATTTGTGTGTTGAACGCACCCTCTCTCCCTGCTGTCTGGAGATGATACGATCAGTTTCACAATCCAGCTTGTTCCCGACCAGGAGAAGCTCTGCTTCCTCTGAGGCATACTGACACAAAACAGAAAGGAGACACATCAGGAGTCAGCTGATAAATGGCAAGACAGTAAAGTACAGAAATGCCAAAGATATTTTTTAAGTATCACCATTCTACATATAGGTCGTCCACCTGAGAGAAGTGACAAGTTATTTTTCAACTGTAAAATGTTCTTCCCAGTAAATTTCTTGGACACAATTGTTAGAAAAATAAAGGGAACACTATCATTTTTTTTTATTTTTAATTTATGTTATGGATTGTGTAAATCTCAAATATAAATATCAGTCTCCAAAATCCAGTATCAGTTGGGCTATAATTGAAACAGTGTTTCTGCAAAGGAACAAATTGAAAAACACCTCTACTTCGTGTAACTGCTGCCAGTGCTGGTGAGCTTAAAGACAAAGGTAGAACTACAGGGTGAATATCACAGGAGGTATGGCTGTGTTGGCAATTTTAATGGATACAATTCCTATGCAGAATCCACGGAATTGTTTTCTCACAAAAGTTGCCTTTTTCAAAAAGTTGTAGCACACTTTCTGACATGTTTGGTGTATAATAATGGCAGAAGAACACCCCAAAGGACAAAAAAAAGCATATGTCAGTTTGTTTACCTTGTCTATCATTTTCATCCATTTGGGCAGGTCGTCAAAGGTCTCCTGCTTTGTGATATCGTACACAAGCACTATTCCCTTGGCGCCTCTGTAGTAAGCGGACGTGATGCTGTTAAACCTCTCCTGGCCAGCAGTGTCCCTGGATGACATGAATGAATCCCAATATAATTAAAAGTCTGCACAGTCACTGCAGGGTCACCAAGACTTCTCTGAATACCAAACAGCTGATTGACTGTTTTGATCAAAAGGTACTTTTTATTCATTAAAGAGGACTATGAAGAATAGGCGAAAGTTTCTAAAAGAAAAACTAAAGACGGACAACAAAAGAATCATAACCAATACAACATCATAAATCAATAATGCTAAAAATACATTCAAATCATTTCAATGTCTTTAGTTAGTATGTACAGCATTGATTTTAAAAACACAGAATTCCACTTTGTGTGGGTTAAATCTGGTATCCACATTATCAGGTATCTATCTAAAACAAAAGAGTTTTGTTCAAGAATTGGATATCTACAATTTGAGGAAACAATTGCTAACTCTGTAACACTAAAGTTTAACCCCCCCTCCCATTAAGCATTATAAGCAATATATAAACATTTCATAAATGGTTTATAATGTTTGCACATAATAAGTAATAAGTATACGTAATATACTATAAGTAATAATAAGCACAAGTGTTTTATGAATGTATTTGTCAACAACTAGAACTCTTCGTGTGGCAAGTGGAGGCTTGTGTATAAACCGATAATGAAAGACAATATAGTAGGGACAAAAAATAAACAGCTGTAATAATGTAAAATATGTCTTCAGAGGAGACTTTATAATTGTTATAAATACTGCACATAAACACTTTAAATGTCCTTGTATCTGCTTACAACTACATTAGTGTGTTTACCATTACCATTTTTAATGTTTATATAATGCTTTTAAATGCTAAAAGTGTTTCCATTAACTCAAAATGAAAATTATAGTTTTAAAGCAATAGCAGCTATTATAGGTTGATCAATAAGAAGCTCAGGCACTTGAAATTAAACCAAAGTAAATATAAAGCATTTTGGAAATGAACTCATTTTAAAAATGTAAAAGGTGCAAAGATATTTTTAAATGCATGTATGGATTCATTTCAGGTTATGTTGTGATTCAGCAGATCATCTAAGGGTGAGTGAGCAGCATGAAAAGCAGATTGAGCTGCACTCACAGTGCAGTGTTACTGTACCTTCAGCCAGCTAGTCTCTCCCTGTTCCCATTGTGAGTCACAGTCAGGCATATGAGCAGAAGAGCGGACAGAGACACAGCAGCACAATGGCAGGGTTAGGTAAGGCCGGGCGTAGCAATGATGGAGCTTGATGTGAGCGGCTCAACGTGAAAAACGAGACACAATGAAAACGACCATCTTGAACGGAGAGGACAGGTCGCATGGTGGGCAGAGGAAGAGGGATAAAACAGGACGTGGTGAAGGGTACGTGTGATGTTAAGGTGGGAGGGTAGATGGGGGTGTTAGTGAACAGGACAGATGCATTAGTAAAAATAAGTGATGGAGTTCCCACGTTTTAGCCCAATACTGTCACACACAATCAATGCAGTCATATACTCAGTTAGTACAAAAGATTTCCTTACTGTAATTTGTGGCATGTCATCAGTTTTTCAATGGCTGGACAAAAACACTAGATGTTTTCAAAACGTAATTAAGGCCTAGTAAAAGTCACAAGACACAAGTACAGGCATAATCAAACCTCTAAAATAGAGTGGTTGCTAGTTTGAGCAATATAACTGCTGATTCAAGACCTCTGACCTAATGCCCAATTTAAATAGTATATTAGAACAATGAAGTGAAACAAAAAGACAAGTCGGTCTGATAAAACTACAATAACACTGTAGGTCTCCAGTGGCCAGCTGTTATACAATTGACTGTTCACCAACATTATTTGAAGTATCAAACAGGCATCACTAACTGATTAATGAAGTAACAAAAACAAAAGAACAAAACATGATATGTTTTCTTAGCGTATCTTTTAATCAGTATTATAGCAAGCCAATTTTCAGGAAAATCTGATAATAAATAAAAAATAAAGTTGCTACCCTTAAAAAGGCAAAAAAAAGATCACTTCAAATGTAGGTGTAGTTTATAAAATACTGAAAAAAATAATACTAAGTAAATATTCTAATTTGGATGTATGCATACACATGGTGATGTTGACATGCTATTTCCCTTATAACTGCCAGCAAGGAGCTTCATCAGGAGGGCATATCACATACAGAGGTTCACTCTGCCCTGACCAACCAGTAGCAGCTGCTACACTGGCTTTCCAGTTGCAAACACCACTAATAATTGCACTGATTGAATTGTGCAACAAAGTCAAACATGCCACTGCCAGGGTATGAATAAGGGAAAGTGTTCTGCCTAAGTTTTATTTTTGAACATTTAACTGTATTAGAATAAAACTGCAATTAAACCTTGAAATCATAGGAGGGATCCAGTATGGGATTTGATGAATTGTATGTTGTAAAATGTGTGTTTTTACATATGTGTATGTAAAAACACATTCATACAAATTAGTGGAACAAATTCAAAAATGTAACAACAACAATAACTGATGTAACCAAAACTAAAGTTACTGCCAACTTTAGACAACAACATGGTGAGTATGAATGATCATGTGTGCTCCATATGAAGCTAAAAGTTATATTCCCACTGGAGCCACAGGTTTTTCATATAGGGCTTTGGATAAAAAATACCTCATGGCATGTTAAAGTTGACAAAACATGCTATAATGTATTTTTTAAGAAGTATTTTTTGCACATGCATTACCGACTGTACAAAGCTGAGAGGCATCAGTAAGCCACCAGTAGTTTTTGTTAGAGCAGCCTGCAGGGTGACGGACAGACACAGGAAATGCACCATGCAGAGGAGTAAAGGAACTGGAGACTTCTGTTCAATTACTCACCATATCTGTAGTCTGATCTTCTTCCCTCTCAGCTCCACTGTCTTGATTTTGAAGTCAACTCCTATGAGGGTAAATCAGAAACACATATGTGGACACACACAAGTACCAGCATTTCCTGTTGTTTATTTGTTATTTTTGTTTTAGAACAAGCTGCAGGAAAACAAAAAAAACACTGACTTCCCTCCTTTGCATTATGGGTGTCTGGTTAAATTCTATTTTTATTTTATGGTAATCTGTGATTAAGGAAAACAATATTAGTGACAAGATGTGTCACATGAATGACAGGGCACAAAATGGAGCTCTGCCATAGCAGCTACTTGTGTGCTTGTGTGTGTGTGTGTGTGTGTGTGTCTATTTTGGGATAGGACACTATGACTGACCGTTGTTTTGGTCACAGGACTGTTTAACCAATTCCACTTATGTAGGGTTTCGCGTAATTTAAGATGGCAGCATCTATTATAACGGCACAGCAATTTGTCACAAGGTTTTCAATTTAAATGAAAATCACTCAGTTGAATGGTTACACATGTAAATATGAAATATGTAATGTGTCAACTCTTAACATAGAAATATCAAAATATCGATTCAGAAATGGAGATGGCATTCAATGATGGCACTCGATGGTACAAGAAGAATTTACCATTAGCAAATTAAGTTAACTAATTACTGGACAGCTGCAGATGCTATCCAAGTAACAAGTCTCTTCCTTGCTGTGTTGGGCTCTAAAATCCCTGCTAAACATCCCGTCTAACAACCTAAAAAAATGCAACAACCACCCAAAACACTATTCCAAGCCTCAAACGTGTGTTTGTCCAACGTTGGTTGCTTTATTACAACATAAAATTAGTTTAATAGCTAAGACTGCTTTGTTAGCTAACGTTAGAACAGTGTTGTAGTTACCGTTAGCTTTAAGTTACCGTTAGCTAGCTACAGCCAGTAGGGTAAGCTATGTTCAGTCCATTACACAGGCGACAATATATTTATAATGTCCAACCCATGGTTGTTTACGTGTATACCATCAATTAAGTAGACAGAGCCCTGATAAATGCTATCAATAAAAACTTCACAAAAACAAGCCCCGTAAACGCCTCCTGTCCTCACCTACAGTCGACTTGCAAGCTTCGCAGAAAGTGTCGTCCGTAAATCTCTCCATAATGCTCGTTTTACCAACACCACGGGAGCCAATAATGATAATTTGAAGTTTAAAATCAGCGGGTCTAGGAGGCATCTTCCTGCGGCGCGACTGAGCCCCAAGAGCGGGGGAAGAGTTCGTTGAGCCACCGCCACCACCGGCGGCCCTCCGTGATATGTCATATCTCGAATCCATCAGTAATTCCACATTTGTAATTACAAGAAAGACAGACAAACGCGCCTAAACTCGTATACTGTCGAAACAATTTTCTATTTCCAACTTTCTTTCGTCTCAGTAGAAGTTTGTGAAAGTTTGTCACTCGCCGACAGTTGTTGTTATTCAGCCATTAGAGACCATAGCCGTCATGACGTCATTAACCACATTACAACACACTTCCGCTTCCGTCGCTTCTTTACAAGATATATAATATATAATATAATTTCAACAAAAAATACCAATAATATAATTTTCTATATTGTGATTTTTTTTAATTTAAAAACAAGTTACGTGGTTTGTAGTGATTTTAGAACAAATGAGCTGTGAGGCGCCTGAAGCATAAAACAACATGTGTTGTAAAAACGTTGTCTGCTCTGCACATCACTCCAAAAAGTGACCTATTCACAATATTTTCACTCTGAAAAGTTTAATCAGTTAGGAAGATTTTTGACTTACTTTTAAATATCTTCATAATAGACACACCGATATTTGGACGTAAGTAGCCTGCTGAAGTCCCCCTCCACCCCCAATCCAAATAGAAAAACATCTGATATTCAACAGCTGCGTATCAATCAACATTTCAGTTCTTTACTACATACTAAATAGACATACAGTATTTATGCATACATTTATTGTATAGTGTTTTTTTAAGTTAGTAAAGAAGAAGTCAACATACTCAACTGTTTTATACCATCAGGAAATGAAACAGTGTCTTATGAATGCCACTGCCAATAGTCTTCAGCAAAACATATTTTAGAAATTATATTTGTTTTGTTTTGTGAAGTGTTCAGCTGTCAGCAGCGCCTCCATTTCCGTTCTGGGAGAATAATAATATATAACAATGGCCCACTTTTTTAGTCTGCCTGCTGACTTTGTAACCTTTTGCGTGAGGACACACTACTTCATACTTAAAACCTGCTTAGAATTAATATGGAATTGTGGCACAGCAATTACCTTTATGTTTATTGTCACGAGCCATTCAGGCTGGGCACCAATGTGCCAGTTCTTTTCACTTTGTGCAGTTTTTGTGTACTGGAATATCTATATATCTTGTAGTATCTGGACTTCTAACGGACTTTTTATAAACTTTGTCTTAAGTTTTTGGTAACAAAGAAATTCGTATGAATTTTAGCCTACATTCGCTGGACACTTCTCTGGAAACATCTGGAAAGCGTTATCAGTGGATCACTAGAATTAGGGATGCCCTTGTTGGCTTGGTTCCAAAAGGATGATGGCCGTTGGTCAAAGTATTGTTTCCTCCCCCATCTATGTTACACACATTATAGAATATATACCATGTTCAAACAAAGAAAGTCAGAGGACCACTGGAGAATTGGGAAAACAGGTCCTCTCCAAGCTCTTCAGAGCTTGTCAATTGATGCTGATTTCTTTGATGTAAATAAACCTTTATAATCAAGAAACAGTGTCGGCGGATTCCTTTCCACACAACATTACAGCATCGCTACCAAATACATCACAATCTATATTGTACTTTTTACTGCGCTACATTTATTTGGCAGTTTTAGTTAACGTTACTAGTTACTTTGTAGATTATACAAAATATAAAACTAATACATTTTGATTTATTATACCCAGCAATAAAGAAAGTTGGTAAAGCTTTACCAGCTACAACATTAATGCAACGTACACATGTGATGATGCTAATACTTTTACTTGAGTAAGTTAAAATGCAGGACTTTAGGAGTATATTTAGGCTGTAGTATTGCTACTTTTGTACTTCTTCCACGGCACTGTTTTCAAGACAAAGCGGGCAAGTAATTCTGTCTCATAGTTAATAATTAGGTTGGGTCCGTTATATTTTATTTATATAGCCTTATAGTTAATAATTAGGTTGGGTCAGTTACATTGTATTTATATAGCTTAATATAAACACAAATCACTGCAGCCAGTGTTTCGCATTCGTGGTGTACTTTGTCTTTGGCGGCACCCGTAGCCTGCGACATCGGATGACGTTCCACCCGAGAAGGAGTTCTGTAATCCAAACATCGACGAAACCTCATCCATAGCTATTTATCGATAACAAATTCGTTATACCTCATCAAGTAACTTAACAGCATGGCTGCTCAGAAAATTAACGAAGCTCATGAGCACATAGCTAAGGCTGAAAAATGGTGAGTTACGATAAATAATCTCGTTTCTTTCCTTCACAGGAAGCAGCAGTGTGTTACTTATGATGTTAGCTAACATTAGCTGTAAAGGCCACTGTGGTATTTTCACCAGGGGTTATGCGACATAAATGACATTATTTCGGCATCGTCAGTTCATTATAGGTGGATTTATTATACAAAGATGGGCCACCATTTTGTATTCTTCTGTAATTGTCAATGGCATGATCGTGCAGCCGTTTATAGTTTGCTCATCATTCTGATGTTTTTGTAGCTTAAAGACCGGTCTGACAAAGTGGAAGCCTGATTTTGACAGTGCTGCGTCAGAATACGCCAAAGCAGGTAACCTACAATTAATGTTATTCTTTAATATGAAGTAATCATTTAACAAATATCCCACATTTTTAACGCTAACTAACTGTCTATGTGTTATTAAGCCGTGTGCTTCAAGAATGCGAAGCAGTACGAGCAAGCGAAAGATGCTTACCTCAAGGAAGCTGAATATCACACAGAAAACAAGACGTATCCTCTCTGTAGTCTGTCCACAGTTGCATGACATTATACTGCTGTCTGTTTTTGTAATTTCCTTAACTTGTCCTACAGGCTTTTTCATGCTGCAAAGTAAGTATCTTGTGTTATAACCCCAGTATTAAGTCAGCAGCAAACAAACACTTATTTTATTCAAACTCTCTTCCATATTTCCTCAGGGCTATTGAACAGGCGGGTATGATGATGAAGGTGATTGCAGATTAAACATTAAAGTCATTAACAGGTAGATGTAAGTAAAACATCTGCAGCAGAAATGTAACTCTGCTGTGTTTGCATTGCAACAGGAACAAAAGAAGATGCCAGAGGCCATCCAGTACATAGAGAAAGCCTGTATGATGTACATGGAGAATGGGACTCCTGACACTGCCGCCATGGCTCTGGACCGGGCTGGAAAGTAAAAAAATATCCTCTCATTTATCTACACTAAGGAAGTTTGACCTTAGGTTAAACTTAAATATCTCAAATGTTAGCTGTTAGTCTTATTATGTGACACTGTACTGTACCTTTTAGTTCTGATTAAAATCCTGCCACTAATACGGATGCAGGGAATACGGATGCAGTGCAAGGCTAGCTCTAGGTGAAAAAGATTTAGACTTTTCTTTAATCTAAAAACATCTTCTTTTATTATTCACCAGACTGATAGAGCCTTTAAATCTAGAGAAAGCTGTGGACCTGTATCAGAAGGCAGCTGGCGTGTTTGAGGTGAAATTAATCTTCTAACAAAACCTGAATAAATCATTGAATTGATGCTGATTGATGATTTTATTACTTTTTGCTTATATACATTCATGTTTTCTTTTTGTAGAATGAGGACCGCCTGCGTCAGGCAGTTGAACTGCTGGGGAAAGCCTCCAGACTTCTGGTCAGGCTAAGAAGGTAAAGGAAATAAAGCTAAGGTGGAGGGGACAGTCACCTGTGGTGCCAAATTGTAGGTGGTGTTTTTTTTTTTTGTGATAAAACACAGGATCAGTTATAGCTGTCCTGTTGAAATGCTGATGTAGAAAGCTGAAAGAGGTCTTTTCTTCGTAAAATCACTAAGATCTCTCCCACAAATAAAGGTGTTAAAGCTGTTATTTGCTATTTTAAATATTCACCTGCCACTTTGACAAATGGACACAACAGTCCCAAAGCTGTCTCTATAAATAATGTTGAACTACGGTACCTGCTCCTCATCATTCCTCGCTGTGTTCTTGTCTTTCTCACCAGGTTGGATGAAGCATCAGTCGCGCTGCAGAAAGAGAAGAACATGTACAAAGAGATTGAGAACTTCCCCATGTGCTTCAAGGTGGGTTACTGTTGTTTTTATGTCATTAAATTCTCTGTGCACTTTTATCAAACTTAATATGTTACCACAGTCAGCTAGGATTAAATTTACCAGTTAGGCAATGTTGTGGTGTCGTACTGTGGTGGTATAGAAGTTGACCTGAAACCTGTGTTGCCCTCAGTTAATCAATATGCCCCAGCAGTGTAAACACAGCACTACTATTTCAGTATTAACTAAACATATTGAACATTTTGGATGATTGTGGAGTTCTGTGGCCGTAATTGTTAGTAGGATAAATTCATTTTTGATTTGGTTTCATAAGGTGAATCATTAATAATAGTAAAAAGGGAAAATATCAGCAGCAGGCTGGATGTCCTACCAGCTGTTTAGGGGCTGTTCTGTTGCTAACCCTCACCTCTGACCTCCTATGAATGGAAACATATCAAAATAGAATAAAACATATATGCATATTGATCATACATGTTGCTCTGCGCTTTTCATTCTTTAGAAAACAACTGCTCAAGTGCTGGTTCATCTTCACAGAGGGGACTTCGTTGCAGCTGATAAATGTGTCAGAGAAAGTTACAGGTATGTTTTTTTTTTTTATCACACTCATTTCTGGAACTACAAGGAACCAGACTTTCTTTGGGCAAGGCATTAAAACTACACCAGCTGACAACTGATTTTCTGCAGTCAAACAGGAAACCTTTTCTGCTTTATAGTCAAAAGTTGGTCGTATGCGTGGCCGGGTTGGTTCAGTGGTAGAGCAGGCGCACATATACTGAGAGGTTTATGCCTTCGACACAGAGGTCCAGGGTCCGAATCTGACCTGTGACATATTTCCTGCATGTCTTCCCCCCTCTCTCTCCCCTTTCTCACCTAGCTGTCCTGTGAAGAATGAAAGGCGTAAAAGCCCCCAAAAAAATTGATATAGTTTCGTATGCAAAGGCTCTCTTGGGAGTTTGATATTACCTCACGTTCATGATGTAACGCTTCTGCCACTTGAAACTGAGCATCATTACATGAAGTGCTGCTTGGTCTCCACCAGTTTGCCAGGCTACAGTGGAAGCGAAGATAGCGTTGCCATGGAGACACTACTGCAGGGCTACGACGAGCAGGACGAGGACCAGGTCTACCGTGTGTGCAACTCACCTTTACTGAAGTACATGGACAATGACGTGAGTACTGTTGACGCATATGTGTGTGTGTGTGTGTGTATATATATATATATATATATATATATATATATATATATATATATATATATATATATATACACACACACACACAGTGAGGAAAATAAGTATTTGAACACCCTGCTATTTTGCAAGTTCTCCCACTTGGAAATCATGGAGGGGTCTGAAATTGTCATCGTAGTTGCATGTCCACTGTGAGAGACATAATCTAAAAAAAAAAAAATCAGAAATCACAATAGATGATCTTTTAACTATTTATTTGTATGATACAGCTGCAAGTAAGTATTTGAACACCTGTCTATCAGCTAGAATTCTGACCCTCAAAGACCTGTTAGTCTGCCTTTAAAATGTCCCCCTCCACTCCATTTATTATCCTAAATTAGATGCACCTGTTTGAAGTCGTTAGCTGCATAAAGACACCTGTCCACCCCATACAATCAGTAAGAATCCAACTACTAACATGTCAAGACCAAAGAGCTGTCCAAAGACACTAGAGACAAAATTGTACACCTCCACAAGGCTGGAAAGGGCTACGGGGAAATTGCCAAGCAGCTTGGTGAAAAAAGGTCCACTGTTGGAGCAATCATTAGAAAATGGAAGAAGCTAAACATGACCGTCAATCTCCCTCGGACTGGGGCTCCATGCAAGATCTCACCTCGTGGGGTCTCAATGATCCTAAGAAAGGTGAGAAATCAGCCCAGAACTACACGGGAGGAGCTGGTCAATGACCTGAAAAGAGCTGGGACCACCGTTTCCAAGGTTACTGTTGGTAATACACTAAGATGTCATGGTTTGAAATCATGCATGGCACGGAAGGTTCCCCTGCTTAAACCAGCACATGTCAAGGCCCGTCTTAAGTTTGCCAATGACCATTTGGATGATCCAGTGGAGTCGTGGGAGAAAGTCATGTGGTCAGATGAGACCAAAATAGAACTTTTTGGTCATAATTCCACTAACCGTGTTTGGAGGAAGAAGAATGATGAGTACCATCCCAAGAACACCATCCCTACTGTGAAGCATGGGAGTGGTGGCATCATGCTTTGGGGGTGTTTTTCTGCACATGGGACAGGGCGACTGCACTGTATTAAGGAGAGGATGACTGGGGCCATGTATTGCGAGATTTTGGGGAACAACCTCCTTCCCTCAGTTAGAGCATCGAAGATGGGTCGAGGCTGGGTCTTCCAACATGACAATGACCCGAAGCACACAGCCAGGATAACCAAGGAGTGGCTCTGTAAGAAGCATATCAAGGTTATGGCGTGGCTTAGCCAGTCTCCAGACCTAAACCCAATAGAGAATCTTTGGAGGGAGCTCAAACTCCGTGTTTCTCAGCGACAGCCCAGAAACCTGACTGATCTAGAGAAGATCTGTGTGGAGGAGTGGGCCAAAATCCCTCCTGCAGTGTGTGCAAACTTGGTGAAAAACTACAGGAAACGTTTGACCTCTGTACTTGCAAACAAAGGCTACTGTACCAAATATTAACATTGATTTTCTCAGGTGTTCAAATACTTATTTGCAGCTGTATCATACAAATAGTTAAAAAATCATACATTGTGATTTCAGGATTTTTTATTTTAGATTGTCTCTCACAGTGGACATGCACCTACGATGACAATTTCAGACCCCTCCATGATTTCTAAGTGGGAGAACTTGCAAAATAGCAGGGTGTTCAAATACTTATTTTCCTCACTGTATGTATGTATGTATGTATGTATGTATGTATATATATTTTCTGAAAAACCTGTGTTCATGTAAGGCAAGGCAGCTGTGTGTGTGTGTGTGTGTGTGTCTATCTATCTCAGCAACAGGGCAATTCAAGGTGCTTTAAATAAAACATTTCAGAGCAGTTAAAAACAATAAAAAATCTAAACAGATAAAAATGAGAATAAAAGTTACAGTGCAGTATAATAAATGAACAATTATTTAAAGAAAGGCAGCCTAAAAAAGGAAGGTCTTCAGCCTTGATTTAAAAGAAGAGAGAGTTGTGGCAGACCTGCAGTTTTCTGGGAGTTTGTTTTAGATATGTGGTGCATAAGAACTGAATGTAAAACTGAAGGAAGAAACTGATTGAGAAAATACGTTTTCAGGGTCTTTAAAATCTGAGTAAAGAGATCTGATGACTCATTTTATTCCCCGGTGCCTTACAGTACGCCAAGCTGGCCATTTCCCTGAGGGTACCTGGAGGAGGAGGAAAGAAAAAGAAGGCTGCTGCTGCTCCACAAGGCGGTGCTAGTGGGGCGCCAGCCGCCGCCGAGGATGAGGATGATTATGAGGGAGGGCTGTGTTAGCCTGGAGTCTCCAGAGTGCCGACACTACCCATCTGCTGCTCCACCACTACACCCTCTGTGTACAAGTTAAAAACCTTGACAAATTCTTTGAGCTCTGAAGCCCAGATGTGTGGCTGTTTAGTGTGCAAGAAAGAAGAAAAAAGCTACTTTAAAAAAAACAACAGTTGGGGTTGCATAGGAGTCGACCCAAGTTCAAGCAGCCTTTTTAATTTGTGTTTCCTTGAGGTGGATCCTCAGTGTAATGAAAAATCTTCAATGTTCAATAATGTATGGAAGCCTGTTGTATGTAAATGTTCAATTACGTGAAGCTGTACATTTTGCTCTTGTCGTTGAGTCCTAAGAGTGCTATAGGTATAATCAGAAATACTCTAAATATGTTTAATGAGTTTGTCAGTGTATAGGTGTTTATTTGTACAGAGTTAAATTATTCAGTATTCATGGCTGCAGCCTGTTGAAAATGTTACCGGAACAATATGCAATCAGTTTGTAAATGCATGTTTGGAATAATGCAATGGTAAATCAAAGCTATGAATAGCACTTATTCAAGTTATCAAGAAAAAGTACAATTCCTGATGGCGCAGCTTGTAGCCAATTGTAGTTTTTGAGGTGTGTGTGTGTGTTCTCTTCCACCTTAAACTAAAACATAGTCATGGCTGTGTCTTTATTTCCAATTCCCTCTATTCATTTCCTCTTTGAAGCTGAATTAGTGTATTTATGATTTAGTTCATCGCTCAAATGTGAGAAGCACTATTGGGGACAATATCATTTACATGCTACTTAAAATTATTTGGATACCACGTAACTAAAGGTGATAAAGGGATTAACATTTTTTATTTGTGCTGTTGCCCACTTCTTGTATATTCCTCAAGAGCATATCTCAAAACGTTGCACATGCATCAGTAAACAGTTCCATTGTGTGGCATTTTATGGTTTCTGTGCATTTTCTTAAATGAGTTAGTGGACAGATTTTCCATCTTAGTGAACAGCGGCTGCAGACGTCTGGCCCAAAATGGCCTCTGACAGACATGTAATGACTGTGTAGCCTCCCAAGACCTATTTAGCTTTAATGAGGCTAATGCTCTTCCTGTTAAGCGATATTTAATGCATACACATTCATGCTACTTTTGTGATGCCCTCTCATTATCTGTGATGCTTCCGTGCATTAGCAAGATCAAGACTGGACTTGAGTGTACGTACATAAACTGTGCCATTGGTGAAAATAAAAATGCTAAACTGTTCCTCGTGTGGGTTATTACCCAAAGTGTTGCTTAAAGTAACGTGTACAGCATTTAAGAAAGACTTAATTAGATCGGGTGATGTGTGAGCTGACATTGTACAGCAGTTCACCACTTTAAATAATATAAAATAGAGCTGAGGTGTCCTTTTTACAAGGCCTTGAGGGAAAAATCCATTTGTTACAATACCTATGAGTGTCCCTTATTAATTGTATCACAATTAGGTGGTTGAAACCTGACTCCCCCCTCCTTATACAACATATGGATTCAAAAAGTTTGGGAACCTAATAAGATCTAGGAAAAACATACACAAAATTTCCAAGTTTCCAATTTCCAAGTCTGTCCTGTCAATGTAACCCAACCCATTCTACACTATTTACATGTCATATATTTTTTAATAATTCCTTTCTTTTCCCCTTTCCTTATCAAACACCTACACACATTGCAAATATGCATGCAAGTATATACATAGTCGGCCACATTGATTTAATGTACCTCCAACACACTACAAATTCCATTACTTATATCCCCCTTTGCACATGGGTTTCTTCATATTATTCTCCTTTACTGCCCAAGAAACTGGTTAAAGTTAAAGTGAAAAATAAAGTATAAGTTCAAGAAATAGGGTTAATGCAGCAGGTTTGGTTAGTGGTGGTGTCCTGTTGAAACACGGTTGACAGATTATCTACCTGCTCACTCAGTCCTCCACAAGCAACAGCAGTTGAATGCAGAACTCGACACCTTTCCAGATGTTTTATTTGCAGATCTCTAGACCTTTATCATACCTTAACATTGCCTTAACATACAGGTACAATTTCACATTTCATTTCACCGTGACCTGTCCCCCTTAAACTTGTATGTACACGTAATGAAATATAGTCATGGAAATAATGTTTTTCTATCATGCTACAATGTCCCTTAATGCATAGTTTGGAGCAAAGGGCTTAATGTTTCAGCCCTTCATGTGAGGAACCTTTTTGTGTCTGCTTGTTTCTTCTTTGATGACTGGATGCACACAAGGCTCCACGGTGTTCATGAATATGAATGTTAAAAACAGTTAAGAGGTTCACAAGTGATGTGCAAGAATCTACCACCCAATGCACGTTACCCTGATTCAAAAACAGCCCTCTGCTGGTCTCGACTCTAGCCAATAGATGATTCAGAACATGGGTGACTGGCGACTAATCTCTGTGAGGAAAACAGTCCACAGCGACAAATGTACTTTCTTAATAAAGCCTTAAACAGTTTTTCCCTGTGCAGTAAATATACTCGGTATCAGTCCATCTGAACAATATCCACATTAAATTTCATGCCATTTAAATAGTTCTCATCTTTTCTACATCTCATATTCTTTTAGATCCATCAAAGCCTACATATTGTAACATATAACTCATACAATTATTATCTGTGAAAACAGCTCTTCCTGAGAAAGATATGTATGTAGTTGATAACAGTTCTTTTCATACAAACAAAATAAGGCAAGTAAAGATTGTCTGTTTTTTGTGTGCTGTGTCTCTCAAGAGGCTCCCATGTGGCCTCTGACCTTAAAAAAAAAAAAAGTATGTTCATGTTTCTTGGTCAAAACCGGCCTTTTTTCCTCGGTCCACATCCTTTAAAAATTTTGAGGAATGAGAGCTCAGTATTGCACAGTCCCACAGTCCAAACATTCCAGTTGGGAGAAAATATGATATTTTGCTCATGTGGTCATTATTGTGCACTTATTTTTTGGAGGGAAGCCCTTAAAGATTAATGTTGCAGCCATTCCATCCGCCTACCATGTGACTGTGAAAATGTTAGAGTCAGGCATTAAGAGTATTGAGGGTTCTGGGCATTTGTGTTTAAAAACATACCTTTATGTTAGCGATAAGACTTTTTCTAACTTAGGAAAATTGTGCTAAAAGATTTCTCAGTCTCCAACTGGACACCAGCTGCTTATTTTATCCACTGGATGCCAAACTGAGCCAGGTTTGGCAAGATAAATACAGCACCGGCAAATCCGTCCTCAATTGTTAATAATGTGACTGCAATTTTTGTTTTTCATCAGTAAATAGTAGAAAATACCAGTTTATAACTCAAGTGTTTTAGTGTGGAGCTAAGTTGAAGAAGACAGAGTTGGTGGCCAGCTGACTTTGTGCTCCCTCAGTAGGTAAATCGGCTCTAAATAGCTGCTCACACCAACAGAGTGCCTCCTGTCCAAAAAGTTTTGACCTTCATTGGTTACCGTCCCCTCACTGAGTTTCACTGAGTTTTCTCTCTGGTCCACTTGATCATAGTCTCTGGAGAGCGGTAGAGGAAGATGAGTTTGGCATACATGTCCTCCTCCAGGTCCAGCTCCCCTGTCTCTCGGACCAGGAAGATGTCGGTGCACAGCTTGAGGATGCGGTCCACGTTGGGCAGCTCCTCGAACATGATGGTGTGGGAAATGCCGCTGAAAAACTCGCGCACAAACTTGCCGATGACCAGAACCACGGAGGCATACAAGCCCATGATGCTAGACAGGTTAGAGAGAAAGGAAATTAGACAATGTGTAGGATGTGGATTTCTCAAAATGTTACTTCTCTAGCTAGTAGATGGCATGCAAAGGCTGTGAGCCAGATTTGCACCCACAGGAGAGTACTGCAAGTACAGTGTACATCTCTCAAACTGCTAATCCAACAGGAGGGCCCCTACAGGCATCATTAGTAAAATATCATCACATCAGATACTCTTTGACTCTTCTGTATCATAGTTCCCGGCACATATTAGAGGTTATTTTGTGAAAAAGTGTTACTATTTAGATTTTTTGGTGCCAGTCGAACTTATTAACAATTCCTTTATGCAGGAGACATAAGATATACTGTCCATGTACTGTATAAACTCTTGTAGTTACAGGTAGAAAGGGTTATAAAAGTACTCCAGTGTTTCTTTTATTTCACCCTAAATTCTATATTGTAACCTCTGACCAGAAACTTAAAAAGTTCATTATTGACCTGTGAAATAGTAGTTTGTACAATGGCCTTTTAGCTGCATCTCACGCCTTCAGCCGCAGATGGAGTTTGCTCAGTTGCCATTGCAGTTGGTTTAGTCGTTATCACAAGACTTACTTTACTGGAAAATGTCCAGTAAGTTTACCTGGGTGTCAAGATCTTTTTGACAAACTCTGGAATTTTCTCTCAGTCTATGTGAGATGAAGCCCAACAACACCACGGTTTTAAACATGAATGAAAATGTCTGGAAGTTTTGCGCAGGTCATCACTTCTCGACAAACCATCCATCAACAGCTCATCTGCTTAGGAACTAGAGTCATGTTGGGTTGCCACTACATGTTTCAAGCCGGTCTTGTTACTATGATTCATATGTGCTGAGAGAACAACAGGATTGTAAGTGTGAAAGAGTAAGAGGCTGATTATTTGCTTGTGTTAGCAAATTTGTTAATTTGCTAACACTTATGCTCCAATTAAACGAAAATTTTAAGTCTGTATTTTCTATATACATGCCAATCTTTAAGATAAGTGGTTCTAAACCTTTTTAGCTCGTGACACTTGACAAACGAAGTTTCTACCTCAACGCGTGTAAACTCAAATCACCATGTGAATAAGGTGAATAATCACTAGAGCCCTAGATGCCCACTGGTTGCACAGCTTTGGATAATGACTAAAATGCAAAACACAGACATTTCACTAAAATACCAAAGCAGGACAAATCTTTTTTTTCTTTTTCCTTTTAAATCACCAAGTATCACCACATACCCATATCCAGCCAGAAAGCCCAAACTGGGCGGGCTGACTTGGTCGCTGAATACGTAGAGCTCCAGGCCTCTATCAAACTTGTTCTTTGTTATCGGGCCGCGCTCCATCTGGTCGACGACCCACCATTCCTGGATCTGATCCAAAACGTTCTGAGCTCGCTCCAGTGTCAAGGTTATGTCTAACATCTTGTTATCTACAAAGATAAAGGAAAAAATTATGTAATTTATTCTGAATAAAACTGATAAAAATGCAAATCAAACCCTATCTCCCATCCCCGGTAACAAATCATTTTTGGTAAACAGGGAAGCTTAACAAGTGTATAATTAAATATAAATAAGAAATTTCAGGAAATTGAAATATATAACTAATGTCAGACTTATTTATAAACATTATGTATCCATTTTGGAAAAAACAACACAATATTTAATTAATTTGTTAAAGCCATTATGTGCAGATATGCATTCATTTTTGATACTGCTAGCCTAAACATAGTGGCTTTAAATAAATGTACAAGATGACTCAACACTTTCTATTCCTATAAGCCCTTTAAGAAAAGGTGTCAATTTATTGAAAAGTGAAATTTTTATTTTAAATAGAGGCTCTTGAGTTTCCTTTGCTGTCACCAAATCAAGTAACAACTATGCAAAAAGTCAGTCATTCCAATCTATACAGTAATAAAGATGGAGACGTTCACCTTTTAAAAGATGAAGAACAGGCTTGGCATCTGAGTCACTGGGGGCTCGAATAAAACGAGGGAAGATTTCTTTTAGGATCCTGCAAAGGAAGAGAGGCTGTTACTGCAGCAGAAAACAGATTATGTTACTTAGTCGCTCAATAGTGTTGGAGCATAACAGTAAAAAATCTATCTTTTTTTTGTTAAAAGACTCTGGGTTTTATATTATGGTATGGTAAAGCTTTATTTAAATGACAACATGTCAAAAAGAGTAGGAGAGTATGCTGTCTGTGACTGACAGCTTCTGATTATCACATCACATTGGAAAAGTGCAAAGAAGAGAGTAAGCAGCTGATATACTCACACGCGTGAGTTGCTTGTCGTCCCATTTAGGAGCGCAATGAGTTGCTTCTTTGTGTCTGATTCAAGAACTGCCCCTCGTTTTCCTGACGCTGTTTCAGCCTTGGCACCAAAAGTTTGGTTTCTTACAACAAGAGGAAAAACATACAGACATTAATTGAAATATTGTTGACTTTTTTAAGGTTTCTTTGGAAACTGAAGTTAAGAAGATAGTCATCTCACCCTGTTATTTTTTAAAATTATTATTATTGAAATATTGATTGATTATTACATGCATATGATTAATTGATTTGGCCATACACCAGTCTGTGTATCAGCCTCCTCTATAAAGTGCACGACCAAATCATTTTCACAACATCAATTCCTGAGAGATAATTCATACTCCTGTGGGACCTTTTTTTAGTGCAAGTGATTGTATATTTTACTGGATTTTAAGACGTCTTGTAATCCTATGAGCCAAATGTTCGGCATGACCTGGTAAAGTGTCATCAAATAATGTGTGTTATGATTTAATATTATATTGAGTGGGAGAGGCATGAATCCCCTTTTTTCCCCTTTTTAGTTATACTTTGTGATGCTCACTGACTATGGGTCATAATTCATCCACTTTCTTGTTACATTGGCAGATACAAGCGTATATGGTGAATGGACAAAATGAGGGAGGTGTACCTTTGCACGGACCAGGACACAGTGATGGGGAATTCGTCCTCGCTATCCAACATATTTATGAGGTTCTTTCTGCTTGGTGGACTGATGGTCCACAGAGAGTTGGAGCTGCCTTTCAGCTCCGCAATGATCAGGTCCGCTGGCGTGTAGCCCTCCAGCCACTGCAAGGCGTCCTAACCGCAGCACAAAACCACATAGGAACATTATTTAAAAGGTTAAAGCCACTATGTGTAGAATTCTTAGCCAACCACACAGCAGCAGGACTCTAAGCAGGGCAATGTTGGTTGGTCCCACACTTTGGTTCAGAGTGAAATATCTCAACAGTGATTGGGTGGATTGACATAATCATGTTGTACATACATTCATTGTCCCTAGAGGATACAGTCTATTGACTTTTGTAATTCCTTGACTTTTCCTCTGCTGTAGCTCAACGACTATTGCATGGACTGACATTCAATTTGGTACAGACCTT